>NW_014039584.1:14296-27788 GCF_001186125.1 Sphaeroforma arctica JP610 | reverse complement strand
CTTGAGTAGTGATACTCCTATCATCGGCCAGGGATATTTTAACATCTGTGGCGATGGTATCACACGTAGCAGTTTTATCATCAGCTAAAATGAGATGAGTTGTTTGTGTTGTCCTTTCGATATCTTTCATTAATGCAAAGCGATCGGATATACATGAAATTTCTGAACCAGGATCAATCAACGCAAGGATTTTATTTCCATTGTAATATACAGGGATTATTACACGCTCATCTAAAGAGTCGTTGTATTGTCGGTGTAATGATTGTACCTGGTAGTACCGTCACTCCAACTTAATGTTGGGCTTTCGGTCACAAGACTTAGTGTGATAACCATTGGTCTTCTCACACTTGTCACACTTAGTAAGAAAGTGTGTACAGGTGGATGCATGTCTATCATTCCAAAAACCGTTAGGGGTTAACTGGTACATGTCATACACACACTGGGCGTCGGCACATTTCTTAATCTCCTTAAATGGAGGTTCCATGTCCTTCGCTCCTGCGCGTGCCCGTTTATTGGGTCGCGTTGTGAAAGTGGATTCGCGAGCACGTGTATGTTGGGGTCTCTCGTTTGAGGTCTGCCTGGTTACGTACCCGTGATCGGTGAGCTCCCGCGGATTCTTAACAGCCGCTTTCCCCTTCGATGTTACTCGATGTGCGGGAAAAAGAGTGGATACAGTATCATAAAACTGTTCCCATGTAAGTCGGGATAGATGAAACTTTGTTTCATGTCCCTTGTCTCGAGCCTCAGTCACGTGTTTACGTCGCAACTCAGTGTACAGACTCTCACGGTCGTTATTTCCTATGTTCTTACAGAACACGTGCATAACCAGGAATTCGTACCATCGCTGTGCCTTATCCTTTGTTATATCGGGACGTTTCAGGTCAGCGTCTAACTTCAGAGTATGACTCTGAATGGGCGTGTTCTCGGCTGGTTCATTTAAAATTGAACTCAGCCCAGGGCTACGCATATCCATACCTAACAAGGATGTGACCAACCAACACACAGCTGACCAGTCACGACAAGTGTCTAGCTCATGCTGGTGTCGCTGCAGGATCAGATAACTGGTACCTGTAGGGTCAAATGTCTGCATTAAGGCAGAGATCCATTGCTGGGGAGCGATATCATTCGTCTCCAGCATGACCGTAAACGCATTAAGCGTACAAGTTAGCGTGTCGAGGTCATGGTTGTTCATAAACTCGACCTGCTTGCTGTTGGCATCCCAGTTCGACTTAAGTCGACTGATCTGTCCCTTGTACTTCTGGTTGTCCCTGTGGTCTTGTCCACGTTGGGCCTGAAGTAGTTGGTCTATGCGCTTTCGCTTAATCGCAATAATATTCGCATAGTATGCTACGTCATTAGCATGATGCGCAGCATGGGCGACTTCCATTTTATTGATATAGTCGTCGACCAATTTATTAAGGTCGGTCACCTCGTCAGAGTGGAAATCCTCTGCGGGTTGGTGTAAAGCCGAGCGGTCGAAGCGATTAAACTCGACATCGTTTACACGTCTGCGGGGATGATTAATATCCCTTGGCGTCGGAATAACATACCCAGTCTTAACTGGTTACCGACGATTGTCCTCCGAATTGGGTACAAGTGGCGGAGTATATTTCCTTACCTCTCGGTCTATAATACCTTTGAGGACAGGTGACTCACGACCAGGTGTCAGAACAGGCGAATGATTAGCCTGTTCTTCTGGCAGTGATGCCTCGTTTTAGGGTTTAGGGTTTTAGGGTTTAGTATGTTTTCGTTCCAATCCGGTTGAGCACAATAAACTACGTTGGGATCTGATTTACGGGTTATTTGTTGAAACCCGGTGTTAAAACAAACACAAAAACAACGAGAAAAAATTATTCCTTATTCCGATCTCCGAGTGCAGGACACATTTAGGTCCAAGATTTCGTTAGTATTCGTGCACTTCCGCCAGCTTGAATTACGAGGATATTATTCAGATAAAGAGACTGCATTCTACACGCTTGAATCGAATTCTAAAGTACGTCATCGTTCGTTGGGCATAGGCCGTGCTACCGGAAGCTAATCATTTATCACATATAATCCTACGAATGTGACATTTCACTGGTATGACTTTTATTCTGTGTGAGAACGATGAATAGATGAAATGGTGTAAATAATGACCTATCTAATATGAAAATGGCGGCACATACATACTCAATCTTGTTTGAATATTCTTTTAAAAGCACCTGTACATATGTAATAAACTTATGCAACTTGACTTCGTAGTTGGCACTTATACCGCTAGAGAAAGCGATCCTATCTAAATAGAAGCGCAATCTTTAACCTTACCATGCGCGGAATGTTTCCTTTGAAGGCTACCAACCCACGATCGTATCTATTTAATTGTCATCGAATGGAACAATACACCAACTACAACAATACAATTATGACAGATAGCATTGAGAGAGAATTCGAAATTGTATGTTGGAACACATTGTAACAATTAAGTCTTGTGTATGGGATTATTATTTTTGAGATATTATTGTTTGACAAAGTACGAATCCAATATATAGCTGTAATATTTGTATTCATGTATTATTACCATAGATTCAATTATACGGGCAGACACACTGCTTTAAAGTTTAATGTAAAGCTATTGTAGAGATTAAAATATGGTATTGTCATGGTTATGTGGAGGTGTTCATACACATTTTATGTTACAGTGTGTCATCGCATGTGTGTATCGTGCATAAAGATAAAAACGAACTATACATGCCTGCCAATATCGTCTATTGCTGGGCATTGTGTACCTCTGTATGAGTGTATGTGTGTGTATTTTGATCAACTGTCAACACTACTATATATCTGTGACCCTGTGATATATTAGGGGTTCATAATTTCTTTACAAGCAACTTTTGAGGTAATTCACAGAAGACCTCGACCTGCACATACAATCAAACTGTTCTTTTCGGTGGTTTTATTTTAACATATCTACTATTGTCACAAACAGAGCCAAGCATATGAGTTATACTAAATACTCAGGCTATGAATATAAGCTATTTAAAAAGAAACTTGTATTTCAAATTGGAAAATACAGATAAGCACCTGTCATATTTCATGGTCTCCTAATGTTCAACTTTGGAGGCTATGCTAGTCTCATTTGATTTTATTTTTTAGCCTGACAAGAGGCCGTATTTTTACAGACATATACATTCGTAGATACATATCTACCGTCGCGGATAAATTTATATATATCTACTAGTGTCCCAAACAGAGCCAACCATTTGAGTTATACCAAATACTCGGGCTATGAATATAAGCTATTTAAAAAGGTACTTGTATTTCAAACTGAAAAATACAGATAAGTATCTGTCATATTTCATGGCCTCCTAGTGTTCAACTTGGGAGGCTATGCTAATCTCATTTAATTTGATTTTTTAGACTTTCAAGAGGCCGTATTCCTACAAACAAATACATTCCTAGATACATATTTACCGTTGCAGCGCGCCGGGCTGCTCTAGTAAAACATACGAAGTATTTCGATAGCGCTGGCTTCAACAAAACACTCGTCAACCAGCACGTATAGTGACATGCTTTCCGCCCTGGTTCGGCACAGAGTTTATGCAGCCTACGAGACCAGACGATGTCATCGCCGGACTCACGAGTATCGAATAAGCATCAGTAAAGGAATTTCGGTCGATCAAGATGGTGTCAGTAGTCGATAGCATCTTCAACGCTTGTTTCCCAACGAGCCCATTTCCAAACGGCGGGAACTTGCACTAGTTCTAGAAACAAGAGTATTAGAAACTTGGAGTAGACTGTATGAGCAGCAGCAATTATGCGCTCCGGATAAATACTCTACGAGTATTTAAGCAGTAAATTTATGCCCGCCAAACTTCCCACTCCAAAGTGCTATCATATACTGCTCAAGGTAGTATATACAGGACGTGGGAAGCAAATACTTACTTCATTAAAAATTTCCTTTTTCAAGCACTCGCATCTATACACTCTTTTCATCCGATATTCCTTATATCAAATCTTATTCGATATCTTATCCATAGTCACTCAATATCAGGCAGACGCAAATCATCCTTCACATCCTAGGCGCGGCCGAACCAGCTCCACCCCTCAGCGATGTACGCGTTGTTACGTGTGCCTACTTCGATTCTCTGCCATCGAAAGCGGATCAATATCTCCAACCGATGTTTACTCATATCAAGTACACACCGAAGACATACCTCTTATACATAACTATACAATACATAAAAACTTACTCTATTGTACATATAGGTAAACTAGTAAACTCAAATGAAACTATTTAAACACACTGGACGAATCTTTCATATTGGTACCTCTGGAAGAACCTTTATTATTAGTAACTAATATGAGTAACAATCTTTATACTCGAGTCAAACTGCTTTGCTTTGTTTATAGGGTGACTAGCTAAAAAAGATTTTTTGCTGCTACGCAATTATGAAGGTCAATCAGCCGGGCAAGTGTTTCTATTTCGTAGCAAGTATTAATATGGCTTCAGATAATATCTATAGCCTTATACTCGCTGCGAAGTTGCTCGACTGAATGACTTTCATAATCGTGTGTGCCCTTGTTGTTCCACGGATTACTTCTGTGTGCTGACCTTTTTCTCATCGGGTCAGTGCAAACGACCAACATATAAAAATTCCGAGAAATATTGTTCTTATCATTTGTCAAGAGGTATACATCAAATCGATTCTGTATTTGAAGGTATGCAACAGCCCAACGTATGGGTTAGGCACAAGAACAGAGAAGATGTACATCAGATTTTTGTGGATAAGCATCCTTTTTGCACAGCTCTGTAATGATTCTACTTGCTAAAAGTGCGAATAGATCAAATGAATCTATCGACATGTTGGATTTATTGAAAGTGTAGTAAATTAAATGACTGAATCAACCAATCTAGTACTAAACTTGCTGGTTTAGTCATTTAGTTTACTACAAAACTGGAAAGTGCCGCGAGTACTTTGATCTCAGTCCGCACGATCCGCTTCTGAGTGAATTTATCTGAACCTTCGGCCAAGAGTACTAGGATGGTAGGTTTAGTAATTTAAATCACTACAAAACCGGAAAGGTCGCGCATCCAAAACTTATCTTGGGTAAATGTCGAGCTGGGAGCCAATCAACTGGTATTAGGCTAGCACTATTGCGCAGCGCGGAGGGTTCACGGAAATCCGCCCAGTCGCAGATCGTGCGGAGTGAGAGAAGTACTCACGGCACTTTCTAGTTTTGTAGCAAACAAGTTACATAACTGAAACAGTCAACCCAGTACTAGGTTGACTGGTTCAAATATTTACTTATTATCCTACAAAGGGTATCTACATACTTTACTTTAAAATGAAACTTGCCCTTTTCAGAATAACTAATTATAGCAGCTATCATGAGATAACATATTCAAGTTGAAAACAACGTTAAGAACATTCGCTCAGCAGACAGTATCAAACCTCATCGATGTTCTCAAAATATAAAATATGGTTGCTTCAGTAGTGAAAGATATACATTATGGTGTTAGCGTCTCTGAGGATCTAGACCAAGCCATGGCCACTCACCAAAACGATCCCATAAATCGTGATATGGACTCTATTAATGTTGTACGAGAAGTAGAAATTGACCATGTATGGAACAACTGATATGTGACATAAGTTGATGCGCAGATGTAAAATCATAAGTTTTTCTTTTCTCTTTGAGACAAACCGACCAGCTTCAGCAACTGAGAGTCTTGTTGCTTATTAAAAGGTCCGACTAGATGTGTTTTCTATACAATAGCTTTGATATGTGACTCGGACTACGGACTAAGACAAACTACCGAAGTGATTGATGGTGCGATAACCAGTTGTGGTAGATATATCCTTCAAATCCAGAACTCAAGGAGGTGATTGATTCCTTTCCATCTGAGTATATTTTGCTTACAAGCCGTAAGACGGACCAGGGTCAGGTATATTTGCAATACAATAGTTTATCAATATCTTTTAGACACTTTCAGCAGAGACGACACACATATGCACAACACAGAGATAATTTATTGAGCAGGGAAGAACATATCTGATGTTTATCAGAGTCTGCCCTGAACTGCTAAGTTGCCCGCTGATTAGTCTACCCACTTCTATCACGTAAGAAACGCACTACATCTCGGCTTTGCAGCGGAGAACTAATTGTTTTGTCGGATGGCCAATCGGCGAATAGTTACAAAACAGCGCACCTCGACAGAATTCAAAGAAATGTCAAATGAATGGGAGAGTGGACATATTTCCACAACAATACCGGTATTCGAACGTAGTATACAGTAGTATTCGCACACATAATTTTGATTTTGGCGTTGGTAAATTAGGCAGTTTTAAAGCCTTCAAACAGACTGTATCCCAAATGAACAAAACGAACCGACGGAATCACAACTAAAATGTAATAAATGGTGGAGCTCAATTCACGATAAAATTAAATATTTGTGGCCATTTGAAATATCTGAAGGAAATTCACAGAAACTTCAATTTTTAGTTGTCAGGTAGCAGAAAACAGACGCCCGGAGTGATACATTTTACCAATCACACGTGTGCCTGTCGTACTTATTTCAGTATTGTAGTCGTTATTCTGTGATATGTATACGGACTATGATTATTTTATCTCGAAGGGAATTGCCCTACTAATTTCAGATTTTGATACCCACTATGATAACATTTTTCACAGATGTCAAGCGGGTAAAACAAAAACAAAAACAGCGAATTGAACCATTTGTAGCCGAAAAATCAGACCAAAGACACACTTTCTTTTATTTAGGTGCTATCGTACAATTTACATACGCTCCACTGTGTGATTTAAATCAACTCTCAGGCCGAGGGCAGGAAGCAAAGGCCACTCGGATATATTCACTCGCGTGCTGGATACTCATTGCTGTACACTTCCCACATGACTATCTCGAAGGGAGCCCATTATACGATTTTATCACAGGCGGTGTGAAGACATCTGATTGAGATCTTACAACAGCTCAGCTGTCTTACTTTCACACTTTAACATCTGCTAGAATGGTAGAGTCACCGCTTCAGTGCAAACACTGGCGGGTGGCTGAGTTGGTCGAGATATTACAGTGCCACCCACCTTAGCGCTGAGATGCTGCAAGCACTGAGGTGGTAGTTGTACCGCTAGAACTGCTCGTGCGAGCCCGGAGTATAGCATAAAACCTTAAAACCCTGGAGTATCGCGCAGTTAAACTTCCACAGCACGCCGGATGAGTGGCTGTTCACGAGTCACACTTGTAAGTGATGTGCGGAGAAACAGGCGCGATAAGTATATGGAATATAAGATGCTTCTGAAAGTATATGTAATATATAATGCTTCTGTAAGTATATGGTATATATGATGATTTCGATGTCGCCCTATCATGATTGCGGATGTGTCTTACACATAAAATGGGCAAATTAAGCTACGATAGTACAATATCGAGACACCCCGCATGACAGGCGTATACCGTGCAACTGACATGTTTGGCGTGGTGTGACTGTGACCGTGTGACTGTCCAGGCACAGCACTTCAACACAAGCATATGGAAGAAAAGGCTGCTTGTTCTGTCGCTAAAATTAACCCCAGCATCTACTTCCTTTCCTCTTTTGTATCCGCCTCCGCACTCTCGGGTTGCCCGCTCTTGCCGGGTTTGCTATCCCAATCAAACACCGAGCTGAGCCTCTCAGACGCACGCCGGCTGAAGTCTGAGGTCATCTTCTGCATCTCATCTCTTGCTTCCTCCATCATATGCTCGACCACAGAGAACGGAGACAGCACCACCATGTCACACACCTCATTCAGCGCGTTGCGTCCTGGGAGCGAAGGAGTGTACTTGGGTGAATCCAAGCTCAATAAGCTTTGATGCTGTACGACTGTATATATATATATATATATATATATATACATATACATGCATACACTCACAGATACATACATACATATATAAATAATATAAACATTATAATATATATAGCTACGTGGTTGAAAATCTCAGTCAGTGCAGCAAGCACTATCCTGTAAGCAACATACATTCGTACGAGCACCATCTATGAAAATCTTCGCAATACTATATGCACAAGTCTATGCAGGCGTGGTTAACTAGATGGTAGTGCAAGTGCACTCTAACTCTTCGTACAAATGCACACGGTATTGGGACAACATACACACCTTTGGAAGCAGTCTTCTTATAATTGTCAGCCATGACCGCCTCTACACTATTCACTATCCAACCCGGCACTCCGATGGCTGTGATTCTCACGCGCTGCTCGAATAGTGTGGTGCTTTCATCAATGGGGTTGGGCGTGTACGTGCAGGTTTCGTCCACAGTCACCAGTTTGCTGAAGGTCACGTTTCTGTAGATATTGATAAAGTGCAAATGATTAGACATACGCAACTACTGATAAAGTTACAAGTATCGGAGATACGCACCTACCGATAGCGTTAAAACTACCGGACATAGGCAATAACCGATAGGTTCCAAACATCAGATAAAGCAATGATAAGAAAAGTCAGAACATCAGTTACATTCGATCTGCAAAGCTGAAGGCCACATCTCTACAGTCAGAGAAAAGGCCAAAGTATCGAATACGGTTGAGTGACCGTAGTTCAGAAGTAGAAGTGAGTGGTTGGGATCGCATACGTTCAGCCGCGCTATACAAGAGGCAAGCGACTATGTACAGATACATACGTACGTACATGACGCAAACAATATGGGAACAGCACAATGCTCCACCCATCAATAACCAACTCAGGAGTGTGTCCTAAGATCGGTAGTCGCGTGTATAGTGGAGTGGTATAGCAGAAGCCATTAGAATATGAGGATATGGGTACAGAATAACGCGTGTATCTTTGGTGTGCTTCAGGGCTCTAGTAGAGTGATTTGAATACGTTGCACTGCCCATAACTGATGCAGCATTGTCACACGCACGCTTGCACACGGCGAGAAAATTGGTAGGACGTGGTTGCAAAGCATAGCTGAAAATTAGGATATTGAGCATACACGGACACAGTGGAGTGTTATACTTTTAAGATTTTAGTGTTTACGTCCTAAATCCCAAGTACTTGAGGGACTGTGTGTGTGGATGTATTCTGCAACGGTACACGTGTCAGTACTAACACAACCGAGTAGAGCCGATTTTTTCCACATACAGCTGGCTAGGATGTTATAGCGTTCCTTGGGAATAGAGTGAGAGCTCTGTTTGATATGATATAACTGAGTGACATATAATGTCGCTGAGCAGTTCGGAACCACCGCCTACAGCGGGACTATCTGGCATCCCATTTGTTCCGTATGTCCATGGGAATGCTGGGAATCTGGAAGACTGATGCGTGTTCACAAAGCATGTATGAACCGAAGCAGAAGCACACAAACGCCTTACATACCCTGGAGCGAGCGTAAACTCATAACATAGCCTACTACAAGCACTATTCCATATATTGTATAGGGTAGAGGAGCAGGTATCGCAAGTTGTAGTACATGTTGCATTAAAACAAGACATGAGTACACACTCACCTTGAAACCAACTTCATGGTTCTGTTGGGCACATCAACCTTCGATGTTTCGTAGACATACGCTTCGTCGTCTGCACTACCAACCAGGCGTCGCAATAAGTAGGGAACCTGTTGCTTGCATCCAATGAGCCGGACAGTATCCTGAGATGGATGTGAGATAACATGTGAGTGAATATACATAGACATGTTTATATAGATATAGATACAGATTTATATATCTATAAATAGAAATATAAATAGAACATAGATATTTAAATAGAAATAGAAATAGATATATATACATATAACTTACAAATAGCATACAAATTATATATATATATATATATATATATCTACAGGAAAACGGCTTTAGCAGATGAACAAAGAAAAGACGGACAGTCACACAGTCACAGAGATACATACAGACACAGATATATCCATAGATAAATACAGACACAGACACAGATACAGACACAAACACAAACACATATACATACACACACACACACATATATATATATATATAGACATATATATATATTTATATAAAGAAATTAACGCACAAAAACACACAAACATAAACAGACAGACACACACACAAACATTTTTACATACATATACTATATATATATATATATATATATATATACATATATATATTTGGTATACAAATATAATTACATATATATACATACATACATATATACATATATATATATATATATGTATATATAAATATATACATGTATATATATATATATAGAAGACAACTATACACATACACGTACACACACACACACACACACACACACATATATACATATATATATTTATACACACACATACATACATACATACATACACACACACAACACACAAACACACACACACACACACACACACACACACACACACACACATATATATATAAATGTATACAATGCAAAATATAGGATCACACATTCCAGGAATTTAGAATTAACTCACCAGAATACCAGGACCGGTGACTTTGCGTTCAACGATGTCTACTGAATTAATATGGGGGCTATGTTCGTTGGGATACTTCTGCCAGTTGGCCTGTGTGATGTTGGACCACTCGTGACCAAATACATGGCTGTTCACAAACTCAATCATGTTTCTCCAAAATAAAGTAAATGACAAGAGGTGTAGTTATATACAAATTTTGTATTAGACGAAAGTGAGACTTTGAATATAGCGTACCTTTGAATATATACTATAGTTAAAATTGTAGAACTACGACGAGAATATTTTTTTACAGCTGATGAGTCTAACTATTGTATGATGTATGTATTTTATACCAAGATGAAGTCAAGATCTTTTGTATATTTAGTTATTTACATATATACATCATCATATTTTTATTTTTAACACCAAATATTTCAAAAAAAAATTACCGTATTTGGTAGGATGAATATAAAACAGGTCAAATTTAATACTGTCGCAAAAGGCGGTTCGTATAAATTAAAAACATCCCACGCATCACATGATTTTTAAATAGCACAACCCTCCGGAAAGTCGGAATTCGGAAACCTCCCGGGTTTTGTGTGAAAAATATTACCAATTACCAAAGCAAGTAGGGCTGTGTTTATTTATATAAAACTTATAAATAGAAAGCGAGGGACAGACTTCCAGAGAATCGCGACTCGTGAGTCGTGAGTCGTGCTGCCGTGCATCTATTAGTTAAAGAAGCATTCCAACTATCCTCTAATGTGTTCTTAGGTCTCTTGCTCTAGTAAATATTTCTGTAAATCGAAATGTACTACTGTACGACTGGATCTACGGATATACGACGGTATACAGCACCTAACCATTTATTCAATTTACTTGAATGTAAAGATTTTAGTGGCTTCTCGTTGAGAATATAATTTTGGTGAGTTTCGAAGAAGGTTAACATTCAATGAACACTCTTGGACCGCAGCGCTTGGAGTTTCTACACATATCTGCTGATTTGTGTATTTAATATTTATAGCCCTAGTTTTTAGCCCCGATGAGTCGCAAACGTATCCATCTTTCTAGGCGAGCGGACTTTTCGTCTGTATTTGCACACAGAGAAACATACACAGAAACAGAAATAGATACAGACACAGACACAGACACAGGCATAGACACAGATACAGACACAGACACAGACACAAACACAGACAGACACATACACACACGCACACACATACAGACACAGACACAGACATAGACACAAACACAGACGGACACACACACGCACACAGACACACAGACACAGAGACACATACACAGACACAGACACAGACACACAAGCGCATCGACTAAGTTTCGAGATGAACACGTATGAACAAGCAATTGCTCAGTGTGTTACAGTATCAGCCAAAGCCAAAGACAAAGTAGAGACGTTCACGAAAATATGCAAATAGAACTGATAAACGTAGCACAAGATATTAATGAAAAATCAGAGGGGAATGTGGTGGAATAACTCGAGAGTGTGGAAGGCTATTTATGATCAATGTGGGTTAATCCAAATGTGAGTCGAAAGCTGAGGAATGTGATATTTATAATATCCAGTTGATTGTTACCTCTCCATCTTCACAGTCCACAACTCCACACCTTAAAAGTCCACACTCTACGACACAGTCTGAAAGAGTGAAGACTGACGATATCCGAAGGAGATGAAATATTTATTTGTAATTTTTTGTTTTTGGAAAATAAGGGAGCACGGAGCCACGGACGAGTCGAGCTTCTCTGTTTTTTTTTTTTGAAGGCTATGCGACTTGTAACATATCTATGTGGTTTTAGGGGGGTTGTTTGACTTGAAACCCTAAAAGATTTTGCCTGTACAAGGATTGTCAAGTTCTATTAGCATGGCTCTCTGGATTTGGGTCTTGAGCAGAAATCAGGTTTCTTCGACTTAGCGGAAATCGTAAATTTAGCGCAGACTCAAATCCAGTGGCCGTGCGATTAGGGAGGCTATGAAATACTTAAAAAAATAAACACACAGCCTCAGGGCTCATCAAGGCTCTCAGCCCTCAGCCTTCAGGCCCCGCCCGCAGGGTAATATTTTATAACATTTTGGTAATACAGATACATATTGTCCAATGATATTGACATGAATATGGGCGGCTTAACGGGAGTCTGGGACTTTGGGTCGCTCCGGGACCAACAATATGACGCCGTGATGTGATATATATTGCAAGTTCGGTACTGGTTTCACAGGAAAATACCTGCAACCGCTCTCGTAAGGCTTTCAGTTGAGTTTCTGGTTTCAGACTATCAGTTGAAGACTTGAGACCTCAGGGCCGGCCAGGGGGGCTCCAGTCTATTCAGGGCTCACGCCTCACAGACCCCCCCAGAGGGAGTGAGACCTCTCCAACTCTGATGGCTGATGCCTGGTGACAGTTCAGAGGGGGTATATTTTCGTAAAATACGTCATCTATAAATATATATAAATAAATATAGATCACTGTACGTATGTGTATACAGATATATAGTCATATCCTACCACGGTTCCTACTTTGCTATGTGTTTATATTGTTGAAAAGCAAATATATCCATCTTCGATTGAATGTCCATGGTCTTGCGGATCTATCCATTTCTTAAGGCGTTTAGAAGGAGTTTTGAACGGGTTCAGATGCATACACAGCCGAGTTCAGGCCGAAGCTCGCTATTTAATATATATTTACAACCATACCTTCAATGGAATACATCTTTGCTTAGTTTCTTAAAGACTTGGTCGCAATCATGCACAACAGCAATTTCAATCGCCCCGCACAGCCAGCCCCTACTTCATGGTATGTCTCGTGGTTCGAATACGAAAAGGATCTCTATTCCATGACGCTTACTTCATTTTACCACGCACCGGTACTGCAGGATTGCTTATGAAATGTCTGCCTTGTTTGTGGCTTTGTTATTTTTGGTATGTCGAAGTCTTCAAGCGCTTGACGAAATGCTTCACGCACAAAACACACACACACACACACACACACACACACACGACTACTACACACAATAACACACACACACACACACACAC
>NW_014039584.1:2563-10870 GCF_001186125.1 Sphaeroforma arctica JP610 | reverse complement strand
CATATAGTTGATATACCATATCTACTATTCAATTAATCATTCAATTATTATTTCATTTCTGATATTCTTACAAACACACCAAGCCCACGCGACTAGAAGTTCAGTACCAAATCTCTTGTGCGATTATCCACTTACCTTCGGTTTTACCTACACGTACGCATTCTGCGATATTACAGGCGTATGTGCTGAGCCAGTACACGCAGATGAATGCTCTGTTGTGTCAACTGCATAGGGAGAGAGCCGCTCGGTCGCCGAGGTAGTAGTGCCCGCGGAGGTGGAGCTATATCGGGCTATACATAGATATATATATATATATATTTAGAAGTTCTTTTTATAGTCAGATAATGAGTATGTGCTGAGCCAGTGCACGCAAATGAACTTCCTATCGTGTCATCTGCAGAAGGAGAGAACCGCTCGGTTGACGGATGGAGTTGTAATGGACTATATGTAGGCGTCTATATATAGTATTCTATCTATAGATGAGAGGAGTATGTACCGAGCCAGGCACACAGATGAACACCCTACAGTGTCAACTGTTTTAGCGAAGCAGCGCACCGTCGCCGAGACAGTGCATGTTCGAATAGCTGTAGTCGGCTAAAGATATCTATTTATAGATGGTCTATTTATAGACGAGCGAAGAATGTGTGCAGAATCACTACACGTGGACACAGTACTCTTCTTCTGATTCCATCAAGAGCGATTGGTGTGCTGAGCGAAGTAGTGCAAGACGATGCGGTGGGGGTTCTCAATGGATATCTATTTATAGATTCTCCAGAGATATGAGAGAAAGGTAGGCCGCCAGGCATCTATTTATAGATATGAAGGAGGACGGGACGGATGCTGATGCTAGTAAGATACTTATATTCAGCCGAAGGTTATGGACTGTGTAGGTCTATCTATCGCTGGCCTGTGCAGGCAAGTGCGGGTTGATCATCTCATCAAAGGGACGTCCGCAACAGAGACCCAGTACGATTTCTGGGCCGCAATTGCCCTTCCCGGTGGCCTGCTTAAAATGGACATGACCTGTCCTATTTTAGAGCCAAGTGGGCCGCGGATGTCCTGTTTCGTTTGGGCTGTACTGAGAACACATGATTATGGCCAGACGATCCCCATCCAAAGCATACTTACTGGTAACAAGTTGTGCCCCCAATCGGAACGGAGTGGACTTCAGCTGCCCTAAATTTGAATCCAGGTGTTGGAGTGGATTGGGCCTTTTATGCCCTCAATTTCAGCCCAAGTTGGATACCAATGTGTGGGCAAGTGCAATTGTTGGCCTGTCACTGACAGTCAATGATCTGTACGCTCAAGCAGCGATGTATGTGCATACGCACCAGTAAGCACTCACGCCTACACGGTAGGAAATGTGTATATACACACTTATCCACACACATACTTATATACACACACATACTTATATATAGACACACATACTTTTACACTCACACGCACTCACACACAGTCGATGTGCACACAGCCACAAGGCCATGTATCTCAACACAACAAGACTTCCGTCAATTGCCATACACATACACAGCACATACACAATCAGAGCATTCAATGACATACACACACAACATCAAAATCCATACACATACACATGCACATAAGTGTGCAATTGTGCGATGAGTTAGTCACGGGGTGCGGCTGAAGGGACAAGCAGAGGTGTACGCTATAAAAACTGGACACAACACACAACAAGTGGGATCTATGCACAACAACGCACGTGGAGATGACTGAGAGGTGTAGGTAGGTGCTTAGGGGCACTTGTCCGTGTACTGTGAGAGGCCGTTGATCTACAGAGCGTACTGGAATGAGAGTTTATTGAAAACCGGGACGGAAAAGCCTGGTGACAAGTGGGGGACTGCTTCCATAGACAGACTCTTTTCGATGTCAGTACTATGGAAGGCTCCACAGAACGCACTGTGGTAGAGGGTTTATAGAGCGTACCGCTATGTGATCTCAGCAAAAGCGGGACGGAAACTCTGGTGACACCGCTGGCAATAACTTGCCTGCCAGCACACTTGTGGCGCCATATCACAGAGCTATTGTTATCTTTGCAGATCGTACCGTAATTGTTCTCAGAAAAAGTGGGACGAGTCGGCCTGAGTATTGCGTATGGGATTGCCTATCACAGAGCTATTGTTATCTCTGCGGATCGTACCGTAATTATTCTCAGTAAAAGCGGGGCGAGTCGACCGGATTATTGCTTATGGGATTACTGTTATAAGCCATATCACAGCTATTGTTATCTCTGAAGATCGTACCGTAATTACTTCTCGGTAAAAGCGGGACGAGTCGGCCTGATTATTGCTTATGGGATTACTGTTATAAGCCATATCACAGAGCTATTGTTATCTCTGCAGATCGTACCGTAATTATTTTCAGTAAAAGCGGGACGAGTCGGCCTGATTATTGCTTTTGGGATTACTGTTATAAGCCATGTCACAGAACTATGGTCATCGTACCGTAATAAATCTCAGAAAAAGCGGGATGTGTAGGCCTGAATATTGGCTATGAGATTACTGTTATGCACCATATCACAGAACTATGGTTTTCGTACCGTTATAAATCTCAGTAAAAGCGGGATGTGTAGGTCTAACTATTGCCTATGGGATTACTATTGCGCGCCATATCACAGAACTATGTTCATCTCTACGTAACGTAACGTAATAAATCTCAGTAAAAGAGAGATGCGTAGGCCTGAATACTGCCTATGAGATTACTGTTATGCTCCATATCACAGAACTATGGTCATCTCTACGTACCGTAACGTAATAAATCTCAGTAAAAGCGGGATGCGTAGGCCTGAATATTGCCTATGAGATTACTGTTATGTTCCATATCACAGAACTATGGTCATCTCTACGTAACGTACCGTAATGAATCTTAGTAAAAGCGGGATGTGTAGACCTGAATATTTTGCCTATGAGATTACTGTTATGCTCCATACCACAGAACTATGGCCATCCCTACAGCACGTCCCGTAATGAATCTCAGTAAAAGCGGGACGTGCAGGCTTGGTTAGTCCCTATGGGCTTTCTACTATACGGAGGGGTTGTGGCGTGGTGACTAAACAAGGGAGGGATTAGGAAGCTTGCTACAAGTCCATCCGTTGGTAGTGTGTAGTCCTGTTTGTGGAATAGAGCAGACACAGAAAAAACTGTACAAGACATGCATAGCACCCACTATGTGTGGCTACGTACAGAGCTATGGCACGGGATGAGATGAACTAGTACTTCATTCAATACGACTTTAATTAATCCACTTCATGGTCTCCAGGGCTCTACCCAGCGCCTACTACAGCGATTGTCGTCCGTGTGGACAGACACTACGGCACGTGTAAAGGTACTGTCTGCTGCAGGGCGTTCCTGACAGACACTCTAGCGAAGACAGTGAATCTATTAATAGGCTGTCCAATGAATCTATTAATAGACTGTCCAACTATTCTATTAATAGACTGTCCAACTATTCTATTAATAGACTGTGGCTATTAATAGATTGCTCACTGCGAGTGTCATCAATTCATTCGTACGGTATGATTAACTTCTTATTGTGCGTTCGCCTCCTCCAACAACTGAAAAGAGGCAAAAGTAATCAGTCTATTAATAGGAGTGACAAAAGACAGTCGAAGTCTATGAATAGAACAGAAAAGAGGGTGTCGCAATCTATCAATAGAACAAACAAGAGGGAGTCACACTCTATTAGTAGAACAAAAAAGAGAGTCACAGTCTATTGATAGAACAGAAAAGTGCGAGTCGCAGGCTACTAATAGAACATACAAGAGGGAGTCAAAGTCTATTAATAGAACAGAAGAGAGCGAGTCGCAGGCTATTAATAGAGCATACAAGAGGGAGTGAAATTCTATTAATAGAACAGAAGAGAGAGAGTCACACGCTATCAATAGAACGTACAAGAGGAAGTCAAAGTCTATTAATAGAACATATAAGAGAGAGTCAAAGTCTATTAATAGAACAGAAGAGAACGAGTCGCAGTCTAGTATTAGAACCCGAGAAAAAAGAGTCGCAGTCTGTAGATAAACGGATACAAACCCGATTCAAAGTGAAATGACAGCACGTGCAGCTTAGCGGTGTGATAAGCGTTGTTATAAATCACTCTCATAAGTGGACTAGTGCACTTGACGATGTGTATATCGACTGATGGCGTACAGAACAGCCGTTGAGGTGTATATTCACGGTGCAGTGATGAGTAGTCCTGTGCCTGATACAGAAATTATATGCTCAAATCACAACCTTTGGTCCCATAGAAATAGGTGTCATGTTTGGTTTCATTTTCAGCCATATATATATATATATACATACATACATACATACACACACACACACACAAACAAACACACATACAAATACATATATATATGTATATATATATATATATATATATATAATATATATATATATATACACACATATATATATACATATACATATATATATATAAAACATATACGCAAATAGATACATAATACTCATACCTTCCATTTCTTCTTCAGTGCTCCTCTGATGGGCTGACTCTTAGACTCAGTCCCTATAACACCCAACAGAGAGCATATGACAATGGTTGGTTGCTCAGTTAATGATTCCTATTGCTGGGTGACTATGTGTTTCAGATGAGCTTGTTCATGCACAAGCGTACAGTTTAACTAGCGATCGTACAGAAGTGTGATTTAGTAGGTAGAACATTTGCTTCTGTGTTGCCTGTAACGTTCTATCATCTGGTGCTCTACACCAACCGTTAATAACAAGCATGTACAAATATCCGTACAGATACCAGATAGATAAATAAGCGTCTATAATAAGACCCCATTGAGGAGATAAATACTATTGTTGCGCACTAAATTATATATATATACAGAATGCTTATGAATCTAAGACTAGCAGACGTACTTATTTGAAAATAGACATTTATCAACAAGCACAGAATTGTCCGTCAATTTATGATGTTAGATGTAAAAAATCATGTGGATATAAATAAACTCACCTTTATCGACATGACAACATGCACCTTCGTATAGCCATACACACAATATAAATATATACATATATACACAAGCACACGCACACACACGCACACATATATATATATATACATACATACATAGCATTTGTATATCTATAGTTTGCGCATGCAGATACAAATGCTCTGTGCATGCTACATATTGGGTCACTTGAGTCCTCATACACTTCACATTGATGTCAAAAAGCTTCACCAACCCACCCAGCCCCCCCCCAGCAAAAAAAAAGAAAAAGGGCTTGCGTTGTCTTGATCACTTACCTTCCTTCACAAGGGCCGCGAAAATTTTACCGCCTTTCATATCCTGAGAGTCACACAAACAACACCAACGACCAACAGAGAGAGATCTTAGTACATCAGAGGATATGACAGCAGCCATGCACGCATAAGAAGAAAGACTCGTGTATAGAACTCAAACCAAGGAGAGAGGCGCTGAATTGCATCCACGTCTTTGTATAAGCGAATGTGGCGCCCGGTACTACTTACAACCAATCGGTGTGCTAAAGATATGTAAATAAACGTATCACACGCGGCGTGACGGATACAGACACTTGGTACCAGTACCACATACGGTGGTTGGTTGGGCCCACAGCTGTCTTAACGTATTGTTTAACGTATTGCTTGGTATCAAGTTGGGATACTGTATCGCTGATATGATAGGCATCGTTTTGTGTGGTACTAAATTAACCCGCGAGCTATAAACCTACGGTTTCGATTGAGTGATATCGATGCTAAGTAGTGCAAATGCTACTCACGTCTGTTGGTTATACATACATACATACATACATATATATATACATATACATATATATGTCTATGGATATATATATATATATATATATAAGGCTCACAGATTTGCAAACGTAACACTGATGATATTTACGTCTTTAAAAACGGTCGCTTTCACGGGGTATTCACCATATTCACAAGCGCACTAAATTACGGGTTTGAAGACGTACTACTACAAATACTTACGCCTTTTGGCTTTACGCCTTTGATTATGTAGTACTGGCTGCCCTGGAACATCTCGAACATGCGACGGCTGCATACTAAGTCACCTACGCCAAGATTTTTTTTGTTGCCGATTAGATCCCATAAGCTGAAAATGTATAAAAAAACATACAGGTGAGTTAGCGTTCTAGTTTACTTATATGTGTTCACGTATACGCCCAGTCATACATAGACATATACGTGAAAACTAAGCCCAAAATGTGATGCATATGCGCATATCTGCGTCTGTGTGAATCAGTTAACGTATCGTCACCACCGGCGCTAATTTCCGTTTCCCATCCATGAACCCAGACGCTACATACAACAGTGGTGCCATACATATATATGGGTATTGGGAAGTGCACGAGTGTACTGCAATACGTACGAGTGGGCATTGGGCATACTAACGGCTATATAAAACGGCCCTCTATAGTATATGTATATATGTGTTAGCTATTGTGTATGATGAATGTATGGTATGACAAATGGATATTTGCATGAGAAAGTGCTATCACTTGCGATGTATATATACTTGGAGATACGAAATATGTAAGCGGAGTCGCATGGTATTTACGTTTGCGTAAACGAGTGGATGTGGACAGATCAGAACAATGCATAAGCCGCATGACTACTTAAGCCAACAAACTTTTTCCGATAGAAACCCTAACACCCCCCCCATAAAAAAAGAGGACAGGTATGAGAACCAGTCCAGATAGCACTGGCCTATCAAGCTAGAACGGAGATTAAACAGATTTTGGACAAACATCAAACCCCAACAAGCGGTTTTAGCGTATAGGCTTTAGGGTTTATCAAACGCTAAACCCTAAAAGGGTCCACTCCTAAGCATTGGGGCACGTTGGGCGTATCTAGATGATCCTTTCCCCAGTTACAAACATAAACGGAGTCTTGATATGAACAGGTTGCTGCCCTGTTGCGATCATAACCAGACTTAGTACGATACGATACCACAAATATGTACCCATGCCAATAGACTGGTAAACCGTTACAAACATATATGTACTTTCGTCATGGGGTTTAGAGTTTTAAGGGGGTTAAAACCCGGTTTTTAGGAATTTGCCCGGTTTTTAAGGGTATAGAGCCCCCAAACACAACCAGACTTCGGTCCAACTAAAAATACGCAACAAAAACTCATCCAATTACAAATATGGACAGAATTGCATTCAACTAGATACACAAACAGACTTTCATATCCCAACACACGAGGCACGGCCCCTGTCCAATTTCTAGAAGAAAAAAAAAAGGTCTCTTTCTCATGTACGCGCCTATACGGACACCTATCTGAGTACAAACAAAACCCAAGGACAAAAAGGGAACCCCCCCACACAAACACACTTCTTGCCCGTCAGGCAGTGTCTGGCTTTCTTCGGGAAATGGAACACCACATTATCTGCAATGTACTGCTGCCCGGTGGGCGTCTCCGTCAGACATCTCAGCACATCTCTCTGCTGTGTGGTTAGGTTTAAGAACCCCCGCCTGTCCGCTTCACCGGCCTTTGCGGTCTGTAACGAGTTTAAGTAGGCTTCCTTGGGAGGTACATAGCCCTCGGGATAGAGGGACAACTTCTGCGCGGCACTGGATAAGGGCGTGTGGGAGGCTTGGCTGGTGGCAGAGCATAGGGCCCTTCGGATAGTCAAACTCGCACGGAACATGGTCAAGTGATGGGGGTAGACCGACTGTACAGTGGTAGTGAAGGAGAGACTTATGCATGGGTTCATGGATGTTGTCTGGCGGGAAGGAAAAGCTGAAAAGCAGTGGTCTAACGACACACCACCTGAGTAGGCACATATTTATATATATACGTATAAATAATTAAATAAATAAATATATATATATATATATAGACATATAAAAGTATACATATATATATACATATATACTTACATACAAATATATCTATATACGCATGCGTATATTCATATTTATATACATACCCTCATACATACATACGTATACTCATACATACAAGAACACACACACACATATATATATACATACATATACATACACACACACACACACACACATATATATATATATATATACATTCTCACACACAGACGCACAGAAACACATACACACATACACCTAGATAAACAGACACACACTTTATAATATATATATATATATATATATACATATAGAAGTATTCGTATACACATATATACATATATAAGTATCCATATGCATATATATATATATACATACATATATATATATACATATATATATATATATATATATATACANACACACACACACACACAC
>NW_014039584.1:0-2100 GCF_001186125.1 Sphaeroforma arctica JP610 | reverse complement strand
ACATACACACACACACATATATATATATATACACACACATACATATATATATATATACACACACACACATACATATATATATATATACACACACACACATATATATATATGGAATCATTCATATCGAAATAGTTCTGCTGTAGTTAATTCATAATTCCTTCTATGGTCGGATGTGAACCCTATACATATATCAGACTCATTGCGTCAAGACGCAAGGGCTGTACTTTTCCTGAAAAACAGTAGCCAAGAAGTTATTTCATATTTAAAATTGTGTACATACCTACAGAAACAGATCTTCAATGGCTGACAAATTACTAGTTGGTATAGTAAACAATGATGATCTATTAGCACTGAATTGTAATAGATCACTATAAACGCTATCAGAACTTTCAAATATCGTGAAAGGTTTATGTGACTCCCCTTCAGATACTGAAAGGCATCCGTATGAGACAATGGTTAAGACTAGGTGCATACAATAAATATGCTTCTATACATTGATCTGCTGACGATAGGTATGAGGGAATATGCCTAACTAATATTTGAATATTACTGTTGTACTTGATTTATTTCTGTAGTGTTTATTTACGTCGTATATTCACATTTCACACGTTCTACGCCCGAGGGGCCGTGGGTGCAACTCTGGGTTCGGTACACACACACAAGAGAGAGAAAATGATGACAAATTTGTAAATATTTGATTATATTCTCATATGAGAAAATAAGCTCATTTGCCCGCGGTGTGGATGGCGTTTCTGTTTAGTCATCGGTATAAAACACCGGGTGGCAATTTTATATTTTATATTTATAAACGGGGTTGATTTTTGGGCCTTCCGTACGTATTGTACTCTACTAGAGATCTACTTTTGAATTGTTTGAAAAACAAAATATGGGAAAAAGCCATATTTGTTTTTTAAAAAACATAAAATATAAAAGCTGAGATCTGGCAGCTGACTGACCTCAATCCGTTTTTTTATAAAACTTTGTACTACTAAATAGACTCATCAGTCTCAACTCTCACTTTCTCACAGTCTAAATTCTAAAACTATTGTTTGTTTTGTGATTAAAAAATCAAATAAAAAATCTCATAAAAGTGGTCCAATTTCATATCATCATAAATAGCCGTTTAAAAATAAACAAGTACGGTTCCCGCTACGCAACTTGATATCCGGCTTTCGCTCGAGACCCAAAATGACATAATCCAGACTGAGGGCAATGCCAATTTTGAAGTTGAACCTAAACGCTTATGTGTTCGATGTACGACCTTTGAATCGAATGCCGATCAAAAGACAAAACAGTGTCAACCTATGTCCTAGTATGCGAATTAAACGAGTGGGGAAATCATCTGAAAACTTGCAACATCAGGACTCTGAACATATTGACACCTGTATATTTATTTAGGAGCAATCTCTTGGGGCCAGTCCAATATAAACGTTGAACAATTGAAAACGTATTGAGGTAGGCCGATTGTTCATGAAAAAAAAAATAATGTCTAAATTTTAAACAGATAATAATTCACTGACACTTGATGAAGTCGGAAAAAAATCTCTTTAGAGTCACTGGTTCACTGCTGCTTTGTGTATTTATCGCCCAAATCTGTTAAAAAAGTTGAGTACAAATAATAAGAAATACACGGCGGCTTTGTGGTGATATCCTCTTCTTGTCTATAGTATAGTATAGTATAGTATAGTTAGTAAACAAAAACTTCCCGATTTATATATAATAATATAGTATCCGATCTATATTCACCCATTTACCATCAATGACACATCTCTAGGTTATCATCTGAGCCTTTGAAAATGGATGGGTAGTTCGAGCTAATTCGACCTGAGTTGCTGTTGCTGACAGTTAACTAAATACAAAGTACTGACATCACCATTAAGTTGCACCGCAGATGAAACAAAAATATAAAGACGAGCTAAGGTGAATAGTTGCATTCGAGATGGAAGACAATCTGTTCGTTATACCCCCAGGGGTAAAGATCAGCTCGCGTCCGCAGCGAATTTCTCGACGTAAGTACTGCATTTATCACTAAAATTGTCAATATGTCACGATAGACAACAACCCTTGGATAGTTTTATGCATATACACCCACATAAACAG
>NW_014039585.1:24122-27861 GCF_001186125.1 Sphaeroforma arctica JP610 | reverse complement strand
CAATGATCGTATTTGTAGCACCGGCCAGTCAACAACAGCTCACACGCACCGCCATTGGTTCCTCGCCCTCATAAAAACCCACACGTCTACGTGGTGGTCACATATCATGTACTCATACAACCAGCAATCAACACACACGCACAACACACACACACTCACACAACCAGTACTCAACACACACACAACACACACACTCACACAACCAGCAATCAACACACACACACAACACACACGCTCACACAATCAGCAGTCAGCTCACACACATTCACACAACCAGCAATCAACACACACCCACTCTGTGCGTGTCTACGACATCACCTACTAACACCACCCACACCCCGCTCTCTCGCCCGCCCACTCCCTGTCTCCGGGTCGCCTGTAGCACTGGCCTGCCCTACACACACGCAGATGGTCTATGGCGAGTGTCTACCGTCGATATGCCCACCGCACAGTTCCCATTGAGATTGGTGAGCGCTACACCGACGCCGCGTGGGCGCAGAGGCTCATGTCGGTGGGGCAGTTCTTCTGCGACTACCTCACACCCAATGCGCTGCGTAAGTGTGTGTGTGCGTGCTTTGGCGATGGTGTTGTAGGCTGCAAGTGGCGTTGTGTGCGGGATGTGGACCATGTATAGGGAATGTGTGTGGGAGTACGCTATGCGTGTGTGTAGGTTGTGTGTGGGTAGGTTGTGTGTGTGTGTACGCTATGCGTGTGTGTGTAGGCTATGCTATTATGTATAGGCTATGCGTGTATGTGTGTAGTATGTGATGACTATGTTACTTCTCTGTGGTTCCCGGTGTGTGTGTGTGTGTAGACAGTTAATCAACCATGACATGTCATGCCCATTCGATTCGCACCACATCACCTCACACACCAACTGAATGCCCTGCCCTTGTGTCTCCCTCCGTTCATATCCTTGCCTACAGATAAGGGATATCTTGCGCAGCACAACTTGTTTGATCAGATTCCTGAGCTCAGGTACGCCACTACTGCAATTCAGACGTCTTGCAGTCGCAACTACTTTTGATTGCCAAGCGCACACAGTTATCAATCTGTTGTCTCTAGAGACTCCTGTGCTGCATGCGCAGTTGATATATCGAGTCAGATACACAAAACGGATGTATTGTATCTTTGTATGTGTCTGTGTATTTGTATATGTATGCGTACGTGTATGTGTATGTGTATGTGTATGGGTGTGTGGATTTGTATATGTATGTGTATGTGTATGTGTACGGGTATGGGTGTGTGTATGTGTATGTGTATGTGTATGTGTTGTGTATGTGTATGTGTATGTGTGTGTATATGTATGTGTACGTGTATGTGTATGTATATGTGTATGTGCATGTTTGTATGTGTGTATATGTTCGTGTGCGCCTTCTGTACTGGTAGGAGCATTGCCTTTGAATATGCGCACAGGTCTTTTGAATTTGTCGGCATAGTGCTTCTGCACCTCTGATCCACTGTACGTGTTCTGTCGCATTTGAAGCAAAGCGATGGCATATCGTTCGTACGCACACAGCTGATACCTGCTATATCTTTGTTCGGAGTTGAACGTAAATTGTATATGCTACATAGTTACTGCGCTGAGAATCTAGCTGTGCTGTGAACGTGAGCGAAAACTTTGTTGGCAATATGTAAATCCTTTTTCTTAGTTGCAAGTTGTAGAGAAGTATATAGTGCTACTATGTAGCTCAGCGTTCACTTATATAATATATCTATGTCTGTATATAGGTGTGTATCTATGTCTGCATATAGGTATGTAAATATGTTTCTATATAGTATTGTATCTATATTTGTATGTCTGCATATATGATTGTATACTCGTGATCTATTAGAATACACGCCCATGCACAATGTAGTCGACTGACCAACTACTCGAGAACAAAACACACAAACATATACGATGAGTGTGCATTATTGCGCTCCCAATGCTACTATATCCCTGCTGTCTAATCTATTTGTGGCAGTGTGTGTCATGTATGTAAGTGTGGTAGTGTGTTACAGTAAGTGTGGTAGTGTGACATGTATGTAAGTGTGGTAGTGTGATATGTATGTAAGTGTGGTAGTGTGTGACATGTATGTAAGTGTGGTATAGTGTGACATGTATGTAAGTGTGGTAGTGTGTGATATGTATGTAAGTGTGGTGGTGTGTGATATGTATGTAAGTGTGGTCGTGTATGTCATGTATGTAAGTGTGGTAGTGTGTGACATGTATGTAAGTCTGATATTGTGTGTCATGTATGTAAGTGTGGTAGTGTGTGATATGTATGTAAGTGTGGTAGTTACATGTGTGTATGTGGTAGTGTGTTACATGTATGTAAGTGTGATAGTGTGTGTCCTGTATGTAAGTGTGGTAGTGTGTGGCATGTATGTATGTGTGGTAGTGTGTGACATTTATCTCCTTCACTTGCGTAGAGCGGATGTGGTTATCCCTGACTACTGCTGCCTTAGTCCAACGGAAGCTCATGCCACAACCGCCTCAGACGAAGACGACAACAACAACGACGATGCAGACGACACCGTACGATTGAATGCGTGGCTAGGTAATCAATATATATAGTACGCTATAGTGCGCCATTAAAGTACGCTATAGTACCTTTATATATATAGCTATAGTACCCATGTATAGCTATAGTACCTATATATAGCTATTGTACCTATATATAGCTATAGTACCCATGTATAGCTATAGTACCTATATATAGCTATATTACCTATATATAGCTATAGTACCTATTTATAGCTATAGTACCTATATATAGCTATATTACCTATATACAGCTATAGTATCCGTATATAGCTATAGTACCTATATATAGCTATAGTACCTATATATAGCTATAATAGCTTTAGTACCTATATAGCTATAGTACCAATATTTGTATACGACACCATACCGCAGTAGTTCATACCTTCATAAGTTGAAGCGTTTATTCTGTTGATGTTTGTGCTGTGTCTGTTCATGTGTCCATCTCTGTGTGTTATGTGACGATTGCTTACGCCTTACCTCGCAAACACTCCAGGCCCAGCGCACACAGAATCGCCTCTGCACTTTGATCCGGATCACAACCTGTTTGCGCAAGTGGTGGGGTCAAAGTATCTGCGGCTGTTCTCGCCTCAGATGTCGTCGTGTCTGTACCCCTACGCCGATGAGTTGTTGGCCAATACTAGCCAGGTACTTTACATTTCGTACTTTACCGTTGCTTTCCTTGTCGTTGCGTAGGTTACAATTGTGTACTTTGTCATTCCATGCCTACTCTAATATTGCCTACTCAATCATTGCTTTAGGGGTTAGGGTTTAGTTTGTCATTTCATGCTTACTTCAACATTATCTGCTCTATCATTGCTTGCCGGTGGGTATCTAACCAAGTGCTTCACCATTCCTCTCCAAACATCGGGGCTGTGCATGTGCGTTGTGTTGCGGAGGCGTTTGTTGTGCTTCTTGTACAGAGCGTCTGCTGCACACATCATCTCATGTGTTGCCCTTACGCCACATCCGCCCCGCAATACCATCACCCGCAGATCAAATCGTCTGAGTCCGTTGACGTGGACACCTATCCCGCCTACGTGCATGCGGAGGGGTGGGAGGCTATTGTACACTCGGGTGAGATGCTGTACATTCCCCCGCGGTGGTGGCATTACGTGCGCAGTCTGGAGCCCTCGTTCAGTGTGAGTTTCTGGTGGGGCTGATACGGTAATCAGACGAAGGACAGTTAAGGTATCAGTGACTGAGGGACGC
>NW_014039585.1:19988-22561 GCF_001186125.1 Sphaeroforma arctica JP610 | reverse complement strand
ACCTATAGCGCACACGCACCATCAGAGTTTGCACGGACGGTTGAGCGGACACAGTCCGGGGTTAACATGTTTCTAAATTGTATTGAATGGCTTGGACCCAAAACCATAAACCCCAGCAGTAGGCAGCGCCACCCAGACACAGTGGATGTCCCATACAACAAGCAGCGCACGCATCCTCGCAGGTACACGCACCTTATCAGAGAGCTGGCCATTTGGGCATAGCCCGATATTAATTGGACAGGACAGGACAGGACAATCATTGGCCCATCAGTATTCATTGTCATGGCGTAAAACCCTAAAACCCTACCCCCCAGTCACTCGATGTCAAGTACGGCGTTCTTTGCAACTTTCGAGGAACCAGCAATGCATTGTCATTACAGACGAGTCATAGTATGGCCCACAGTACATTACACCAAGAAAAAACCCAACAAGCAAAACCCTAAATACCCAACAAGCAAAACCCTAAGAACTCAACAAGCGCATCCCAGCCGTCGTAGCGACGAAAGCGCATGACCGGGTGACATGCCTGAGCTGAGCACACAGCATATACTGCGCACCCACAACACCACCGTGCACGGCAAGTGCTACATACATCTGGTCACAGCTGTTGCACGAATGTCGTTGGTGGTGACTTGATGATGGTGGCAGAAGGGGCTGCTTAGGCCAGTTTGCTGTGTTTAGGTGGTTGTACTTATACTACTTATGAATTAGGCAAAGAAAGCCTTGGCGCCATACTATACGAATTAGTTAAATACTACAGGTGACATGAATATTACACCTGCCGTGGGAGCGGCGAGGGACTGAAAGCTTTGCAACCAATTTAATTTTTAGGGAGGTTCCATCCTAAAATTTAGAAATTGTGAAATCATGGAAGTTTCTGATTGGCATGTTTTTGGCTTAAGCCTTTTCATTAGATTAGGACCGTGACAGACAGAAAACCTTGATACAAGTGCCAGGGACTCACAGCTACGCTTTCAGTGATAAAAACATATGCACCATATGAACAATAAAAAGCGTAACTATGCACCATATGAACAATAAAAAGCGTAACTATGCACCATATGAATAATAAAAACCGTAACCATGCACCATCTGAAAAAAAAAAGTAATCTATGCACCATACGAATAATAAAAACCGTAACTATGCACATATGGATAATAAAAACTGTAACTATGCTCCATATGAATGATAAAAAATGCATCTATGCACCATATGGATAATAACAACCGTACCTATGCACCATATGGATAATAAAAACCGTAACTATGAACCACATGGATGATAAAAACCGTATCTATGCACCATATGGATGATAAAAACCGTAACTATGCACCAATAACAAACCGTAGCTTTGCAATGTATCCTGTACACATGGATGTTTAATCAATTTCCTGTAGCTGACTTCACAAACACCATTCAATGGTATTGGAGGGTGAGGTACCCTGTCGTACTCACATGCTACATAAGGCTCACAGTTTGGGTGAATGTGAGGAGTGGTGTTTATGCACCGAGGTGGCTGAGAGTGTCCGCACGTGCCATGTGGCCCACCCGCCAGTGCCTTGCAGCAGTTGATCCGTGGGGTGCCCGTGTGGTTTGCGCTGTCTACTTCGTTTATGTTTGATATAATAACATCATTCCCCTTTCTCCGATGTACTTCTGCTCTCGCAGCAGCCAGTTGCACCTCCTTGTCCTTGGCAAGCCATATACCAGAAACTCATCCTAACCCAAACCCCGAATCTAGCCCAAAATATATAAAGTAAGGCCCTCTTATTCTCTTGAGCGGGTAGCACTGCTTGCAGTCTCAGTTGACAATCGGCACAACCTGTACTCGAGAACAGGACAGACCAGCACACCACACAAACGGGTGCCATTGCACACCACTTATGATGCCACGAGACGTCTCGATTGCCGACTGGTTGGCAAAACCATTTAGGAAAACCCTAAACCCTAAAACGTCTCAGCAGCAGCCCATACGACGCACGCAAACGAGACAGGACTAGGCATCAAGAGGCACACCTCGCTTCGGTTAAGGTGTATGTCCTTCGCATGACAACAAGCACTAAATGGGACATTGCACCCAACTCAGGCCGCACCTCGTAGGCTAGGGCAGGACTGGCCATGAACCCTTTTTGCAAGCGACGCGGTATGCACGGCACTAGAAGAACATAGTACCAGACGCCGCGCCTTTGACGTTGTTTGCGGCGCTGAATGCTTCAGCAACCTGAGAGGAAAATCGCAGTAGTGTGAGAAACGATGTCTATGGCAAAGGTATAGGGGGATAAAACCACCCGACAAGCCCCTCGATACAGCTTACACAAGATGTATGCATCTATACAGACACCTATCCATCCATCTTACACAAGATGTATGCATCTATACAGACACCTATCCATCCATCTTACCAAGATGTATGCATCCATACAGACACCTATTCATCCATCTTACACATGATGTATGCATCTATACAGACACCTATTCATCCATCTTACACAAGATGTATGCATCTATACAGACACCTATCCATCCATCTTACCAAGATGTATGCATCTATACAGACACCTATCCATCCATC
>NW_014039585.1:16824-19663 GCF_001186125.1 Sphaeroforma arctica JP610 | reverse complement strand
TTACACAAGATGTATGCATCTATACAGACACCTATTCATCCAGCTTACACAAGATGTATGCATCTATACAGACACCTATCCATCCATCGTACACAAGATGTATGCATCTATATAGACACCTATCCATCCAGCCTGTATACTCGATTCTACAAAGACGTCCCCCGAATATATGCACACTCGTCCCTTCCCACCGCTCGCTCCGCTGGTTATAGTCCACGGAGAGGATTGAACACGCACACGCACACACACCCGCCCTACACATGCCACATCCATCCCATCCCACAAAGAAGGCTCCAAAACACACCCCATACAACTCGTGTGTTGGCCTTGACCGGGCATACCTGGTCGTGGTGGCGTAGTGCGAGGATGTCTGGGATGTGCTGCACGGTCTCTTGCTTGGTGATGTATTCCGTCACGTCTTCATTCTCGCGTAATGGCTCGTTCATGATCATGTTGTACCGATGCACCAGCGCTTCAGACGGCCCCTCATAGTCAGCCAAGCACTGCACACACACAGTGACACGGGGTGACAGAAGCACCAATTAGCACCACCAGGGTTTAGGGTTTAGTTAACACTACTAATTAGCACCACCAGGGTTTAGGGTTTAGTTAACACTACTAATTAGCACTACCAGGGTTGAGGGTTTAAATATACACCACCATTAGCACCACCAACTAACACCAATTATTTATACAGAGGGATTATTATTGCGGAAGTGCAATGAAAGCGAAGCAATCGACTGAGTCATCAGAAAGTGGTCAATGCCAGTGCGGTGCGGGGTTGTGCGATAAGGCAAGTTGTAAGTTTTGAAGTTGTAAGTCTTTCAGTTCTAAGTTTTTATGTTCTAAGTTTTTAAATGCAGTGTCGCCTGTAGTGTAATGCCGTATGTGTCTTTCTCAGCCAAGGCCCTCGCAGTGCTAAGTTTTTAAGGTTTAATTTTCAAGTTCTAAGTTTATAAGTTTTAAGTTTTTAAACGCTTTTGTTCTCGATGAGAACAGCGCCACTGCAAACGGGCGAGATTGTACAGGCGGATACAGCAGGTATGTGGGAAAACCCAAAGACAAACAGATTCGCGAAGACCCAATGCATTGGGCCACTTGCACTTACACTAAAACATACACATACACATACACGTACACTTAGACTTACACATACACATACACCTACACTTACACATACACTTACCCGCTCTAGATACACACAGGACTCCTGGTCCACCAATTGGATGCCTGCTCCAGTCGCACTCTGCGCATAGACCTCCTTCAGTGGCTGTGAGAGGCAAGCGCAAAAGTAGTCATATGAAGACATGTGCAAGCCATGTGAAGACATGTGCAAGCCATAAGTAGACATATGACGACATGTGCAAGCCATAAGTAGTCATATGGAGACATGTGCAAGCCATACGCAGCATACGCCAGTGGGTTGCAATCCTAACTGGTGGTTCTAACCATTGCGCACATATACGCAATCCCAACAGGTTGTTCCAAACATTGCGCACATTCATGGAGGTGGCAGATATGTACGTACCACAATGGCTGCGAGAATCGATCAATAAGTTTCAGATTTATATTGCGAACGGTAGCTTTGGACCGCTTCACCAATGTCTGTGATATTTTGATTTGATTGCTGCACTTGTGCGATAAGTCCACAGCAGAGTGCGCATCTACGGGACGTCTTATATGCAGAATAGCTCATATGCTCATACGCATCTCTGCATGCCGCAGGGCGGGTATGGGGTCCAGTGGGTGTACGCAGAAGCTGCCCACATGTCCAATGAATACGCAAACAACACTGAGAACCCTAAACCCTAGAAACAAGGGAGCAGCGCAACAGCGGCCATGACGACAGCAGACAGATGGCTCTGGCCAACCATCGATGGGATCATAAACGGACCACCAATGGAAGGAGGAGCCAATAGATACTGCACGTGCTACAATGATTGGTGGACAGATGACTCAGGCGAACATGACCCTCGATTCAGAGATGATTACGAATTCAGATATACAAGTCACAATGCAACACACATCTCAGTCAAGAGAAGTATGATATTTCTCCAGCACACACACACTAAACTGTACCACCATAGGTGCCCACATCTCAGTTAGACATGCACCTAGCGATACATCCCAACAGCATCTACATATGCACACACACCTCTAAGAACAGCTCGATGATCAGCACTAGAACACACACACACTCCTCTACGAACAGCTGGATAACCAGTACTACAACACACACACACCTCTAAGAACAGCTGGATGATCAGCAATACGTCGTTGGTGGGCAGGTCACCGTCAGGACCAGACGGTGGCAGCAGCAACCGCGTCACACCCGCCACAAACTCCTTCCAGGTGCCATTGATGATCTGTTCATGTGCACACAACACACAGTGGGTGATAGGAGGTAGGAAGAGAATTAAAACGGGGTGTGTGCAACAGTGGATGAGTCATGTGGCTAAGTATAAAGCAGTGAAATATAGATAGCTAAAACCCAAAACCATTAAAAACCTCAAACTTTGACAAAGGTAAGCAAGGGAAAACCATTTTCCGGAAACCCTACAGAAACCCTACAGGCTCGGTGCCACAATCGGTGGGGGTACCAAATTTAGATACAATCACACAGTGAATACGCCATTTAAATATTCACCCACACACACAGACACACCTAACCCACCAATAGCACACACACACAGACACACCTAACCCATCAATAGCACACACACAGACACACCTAACCCTTCAATAGCACACACACAGACACACCTAACTCATCAAAAGCATACAAACGCCTAAACAATCGAATACGCACACAGCCATATCTAGAAAGCCATAACCTATT
>NW_014039585.1:15216-16770 GCF_001186125.1 Sphaeroforma arctica JP610 | reverse complement strand
CGTGTAAAAGTAAACACCACGCCACACCCACAGACATATCTAACCTATTACGTACACACACACCCAAACAATTGTATACGCACACTCTTATAGAGGCGTATAAAGTAAACACCACGCCACACCCACAGACATATCTAACCTATTACATACACACACACCCAAAAATCCTATACGTACACTTTATAGAGGCGTATAAAAGTAAACACCACGCCACACCCACGGACATATCTAACCTACTACGCACACACACCCAAACAATCCTATACGCACACTTTTATAGAGACGTATAAAAGTAAACACCACGCACACCCACAGACATACGTCCGCAGATAGTTCCTTCGGGTTGACGGATGCCACCACAACACTTGTGAGCGACCGCACGACTATGGCCATGTCACCGCACAACCTCGCCCCAATCAGTGTAGGGTTTACCACCGGTGTGATGTTGTCTGTAGCGACATCCAGGACACTCAGACCCGTTGCCGTGTTGCTACCCGAGGCTGCTCAATAGAAAGGGGAGTATATATGTAAATATGCATGTCAAGTATTTATGTAAATATGTATGTCATGTATATATGTAAATATGCACGTTATGAATATATGTAAATATGTATGTCATGTGTATATGTAAATATGCATATCATGTATGTATGTGAATATGCAAGTCATGTATATATGTAAAAATGCGAGTCATGCATATAGGTAAGTGTCCATCGTCTACAGTCTATGAGCAGCCTGAAATATCTTCCAAATTCGAGACAACTGTTCACAGCAAACAATGTAATGCACACAGTACAGGGAGAAGAGCTGACCTGTGGCACAGCAGAGCAGAGTACGACAGAACCACACACACATATACACACACACACACATACACACACACACACACACACGTACACATATATACACATACACACACACACATATACACATGCACATATACGCACACACGGAAAGAGTACACTCATTGCTGAATCCCTTCATAATCACATCACAACAGCAAACCAACAAGCTATCCACATCGACCAACACACATACAGGTGAAAATGCCGCTGAGGTTCTTATTGCTGCTGTTGCCCTGCTTGTTGAGACTATTGGTGCTGCCGGGAGGCGTTGTCATGCCAACCGCTTGTATGCGCGACCACAGCCCACTGATGTGAAGAGCGGCGAGTAGGGTTTAGGGGTTTAGCTGGTGAGAGTAGACGACGTGGCAGTGCTATTCATAAGACTGTGAGCACTCATCGCCCTCTTCTTGCAAGCAGGAGCTGCATGCATTTGATGGTTGATTGCCACAGACCAGTGTGTCTGTTCATTGTGATGCGTTGGCGCGCTTTCTAGTGTAACGGCACCCATCGCATATGTCAGGGGTAGCTGACACTGTTCAAGTATGTGGTTGAGCGCGAATGGATTGCTCCCGCGCGTACGAGTGGGCGTGTGTGACATACCGGTACTTATTCTTGAGTGTGGGAGAGAGTGTGCGTACAAGTGTGTGTGTGTGACATACCGTTTCTTCTTCTTGAGTGTGGGAGAGAGTGTGGGAAAGGGTGTGCGTAC
>NW_014039585.1:12665-14712 GCF_001186125.1 Sphaeroforma arctica JP610 | reverse complement strand
ATTCTTGCGTATGGGAAGGTGTGTGTGTGTACGAATGTGTATGTGTGATATACCGTTTCTTCATCTTGAGTGTGGGAGAGATTGTGCATACGCGTGTGTGTGTGTGACATACCGTTTCAACTTCTTGAGTGTGAGAGAGAGTGTGCGTACGAGTGGGTGTGTGTGACATACCGTTTCTTCTTCTTGAGTGTGGGAGAGAGTGTTTGTGGGGCGTACAGTGCATATCGTTCCTGTTTTGTGGAGTACATTCCTCGCGTGGCTGTCTTCACTCGCTCCACCAGACACTGCCGCAGCAATAGAGACACAAAGAGAAATATGAAACATGCACGCACTAGCAATAGAAACACAAAGAGAAATATGAAACATGCACGCAATAGCAATAGACACACAAAGAAAAATATGAAACATGCACGCATTAGCAATAGAGACACAGAGATAAATATGAAACATGCACGCAATAGCAATAGACACACAAAGAGAAATATGAAACATGCACGCATTAGCAATAGACACAAAAGAAAAATATGAAACTTGCACGCATTAGCAATAGACACACAAAGAGAAATATGAAACATGCACGCAATAGCAATAGACACACAAAGATAAATATGAAACATGCACGCATTAGCTATAGAGACACAGAGAAACATAAAACACGCACGCAATAGCAGGGGAAAGGGTTAGGGAGGGGTAGCAGCTATTGTGAATGGGAGTATACAACATGCATACATCATAAGCAAACACAAACATACAGTAACAGCACACACAAGCATACAGAAACAACACAAACAAGCATACAGTAACAACACACACAAGCATAAATCAACATACACACAGGCATACATTAACAACACACAGCAACACATAAACACCATTACACACACAGCAATGTAAGCAATTGTATACCGAACTCCATTTACATTCATACACATACGGGCACAGATCACCACACCTACCCCATGGCACAATACAAACGTTAAACCAATCTCACAATAAACAATGCACGCAAAGGACGACTAAACCCTTCAGCAGGCGCATACAGATAAACCCACTTTAACATATCCAACCACTCGCACAGACATTCACAGCACAGGAGAAACCCACTTTAACATATCCAACCACTCGCACAGAATTCACAGACAGGAGAAACCCACTTTAACATATCCAACCACTCGCACAGATATTCACAGCACAGGAGAAACCCATTTCTATATATCCAACCACTCGCACAGATATTCACAGACACACTTTAATATATCCAACCACTCGCATAGATAGATATTCACAGCACAGGAGAAACCCATTTTAATATATTCAACCACTCGCACAGATATTCACAGACACACTTTAATATATCCAACCACTCGCACAGATATTCACAGCACAGGAGAAACCCACTTTAATATATCCAACCACTCGCACAGATATTCACAGCACAGGAGAAACCCACTTTAACATATCCAACCACTCGCACAGACATTCACAGCACAGGAGAAGCCCACTGTAACATATCCAACCCCTCGAACAGACATTCACAGCACAGGAGAAAGCCATTTTAATATATCCAACCACTCGCACAGATGTTCACAGCACCACGACTGTGCGATGGCAATGGAGAGAGAGGGTCGGCGCAGCATAGCAGCCAATCTCAGATGACAACACCACAGAACACAGGCACACACCACAGACACAATACGCGTGCCACCTACCTGAGCAATAGTATCACGCAGCAAATCAGAAGTGGTTGCAACACCCCGATCCACAGATACGAATGTCTGTCCCAAAATAGACACAAACTTCTCCGCATCAGGATCTGTGGCAATGCATGCGAGAGAGTCAACCAAGGCATAGAGGGTACGACTATCATATAATAGAAGGGGTATGCCTATCATACAATAGAATGGGTATGGCTATCATATTATAAATAGAATGGCTATGGCTATTAGAGGGTGTATGACTATCATATAATAGAATGGCTATGGCTATCATATAATAGAGGGGGTATGACTATCATATAATAAAATGGCTATGGCTATCGTATATTAGA
>NW_014039585.1:0-11930 GCF_001186125.1 Sphaeroforma arctica JP610 | reverse complement strand
CTATTATATATTAGAGGGGGTATGACCATCATATAATAGAATGACTATGGCTATCATATATTAGAGGGGGTATGACTATCACATAATATAATGGGTATGGCTATTATATAATAGAGGGTGTACGGCTATCATACAATAGAATGGGTATGACTATCATATATTATAGTATGACTATCATATAATAGAAAGGGTATGGTTATCATATATTAGAGGGGGTATGACTATCATATAATAGAATGGGTATGGCTATCATATAGTAGAGCGGGTATGACTATCGTAGAATAGAGGGGGAATGGGTATCGTGGAATAGAGGCGGAGTGTACTATCCCAACAGAAGGTATAGTGGTAAAGTATAACTCACATACCTGAGTTGTTGGGTTAATGTATAACCCATACACCTGAGTTCTTGGGTTAATGTATAACTCACACACCTGAGTTGTTGGGTTGATGTGCAATACACACACCTGAGTTTTTGGGTTGATGTATAACTCACACACCTGAGTTCTTGGGTTAATGTATAACTCACACACCTGAGTTCTTGGGTTAATGTATAACTCACACCCCTGAGTTGTTGAATTAATGTCTAACTCACACACCCGATTTGTTGGGTTAATGTCTAACTCACACACCCGAGTTGTTGGGTTAATGTATAATTCATACACCTGAGTTGTTGGGTTGATGTATAATTCACACACGTGAGTTTTTGGGTTGATGTATAACTCACACACCTGAGTTGATGGGTTTGATGGGTTTCTTGACGGCGTCCTGTGCCCGCTGGGTCTGCTCGGGTGTCATGTTTAATGCCATGCACATGTCCACTAGATGTGTGTGCAGGTGCTGCATGTTCGATAGCCCACAGCACAATTGTTTCTGCATTGAGAACGAACAAAGGCGCAGTGTTTCGAAAATGGAAACAGGGTTTAGGGTTTATAGGGGTTTTGGGGTGAGGTTAGTTAAAATCCCTTTTACTTCTATAACGGTGACAGGTGTGATATTTTAGTATACACACGGCTGGGTCAAAACCGGAGAGGGTGTGGCTGCACGAGTGTCACATGAGACCTTGACTATGCACATCAACAGTACAACAACAACATGCCAAACAGGCACAAACATCTGGGACAGAGTGGCACGCAGTCGTTCAGCAAGTGCGTGAATAGACACTCATACGATGAGATTCACGTTGTTGCTGAAGCTTACTGGTGAAATAAGTCTCTATAGCGCATCTATTTAGTGAAACATGAGTCATGTATAATCGGAACAGACATCTATGACACCAACTACAGACGGCGCAAGTCTCGCCCGTATGAAACACGTGCTGCCAATTGGACACGCACAAGCCATACCCAACCACGGGACAATAGAACAGGAGAGATTCATATACTCCCGAAAGGTATCAATCTAAGACCAAACACATCAAATCCTACACCACACTGTAGTCACCAGAAACACACCCCACAGTAAGGTTGAACATATATATGAATGTACATGTATGTCCGTGTATATTTGTTCTATGTACATGTGTATATGTATCTGTATATGAACAACGTACACATCACAAGTAGATATATATATATGTATATATATGTGTGTGTACATGTCTCTCACACACACACACTCACACATACACACACACGCATATATATATATATATATATGTATAAATAGACACCCCACACAACACTATCATATCATACCACGCCTTCGGTAGGTCCGCCCGTGCGCACCGAGTGGATGGCAATGTCTCTGATGCGCGACATTTGCAGCAGTAGCTTTGTCTGGTAGTATTCGACAGTCTTGCCCAATATATGCGCGTACTTGACATGGACGATGTGCCTGAGATTGGGCCCCATCTTCACGCTGGGGGTAGACTCTCTCTGTATTGGGAGAGGATTTGCAGATGGAGATATCGAATTTAATTGACTATGCAAAGGTGTGACGGACAGAAAGATAAAAAGGTGCACATATAGGCGTGCATCTTCCAGTATATACAGCGGCGTGCATGGGGCTGTATGCCGATTCTTAATATCGCCAGAGACATGGTATGGAATGGGTTTGCTGTGCATTTGCACCATTTGATATTCTGGATCACGAACAGTCACCGCAAACATTGAGACGAGATGCAGAGACCACTGTGATGGAGAACATGCATATCTGCTGAAACAGCACGTGTACTTAGGAATGGATTACACACACAGACACGAATTCATTCATGTGCCTGACACTTCAGAACACGCATGAGAACACAAAACGACACTTTGACATACTATAACTTGAATCGATACTAAAGTAGGCGGCCTCAAAGTCATACCTACATATGCATACGCCAACATTTATGTATCAAGCCACAAACTCAATGCGAGCGAACTCCATCCTTTCATTATGCACGATAGGGCCGTACAAGCAATCACAGCCCAACAGATTGCAGGCGTGCATGACAGTCTCTGTCCATACCGAAGCTCCACTCAGCACACTGGCGGTAGCCCCACTTTGTATGCTGGCATTGCTATCGCCCGGTGTGTTCGCAGGCGACTGTGCCGTGTCGGTAGTGTGTGCTGTACCGGCTCCTATGGCAACAATCGGTTGCTTGGTATCATCCTCGAGGTTGAGGCGGTCTAAGAAGGCGAGGCTCTTGAGCAGATGCATGAACACCTCTCCCACACTGTGCGTGTGCCATGCCCCTGCAGTGGCGGGTGCGGCGGTGTGCTCTGTGCTGACGGTCAGGTGGGTACTATCCTTTGGTATCTGTGAGCGCATATGTGGATGTGTGGATGTGTTGAGTTATGTTGTGGATGAGAGGATGAGTGGATGTGTTGAGTTATCTTGTGGAAGTATGGAAGTGTGGTTGAGTGGATGAGTTGTGTTGTAGATGTAAGCATGTAGTACAGGGCGAGCAGCAGGCGAAGGTGGTGGATGGGTGTGGCTTCACATGGCGCACAACTACTGCCATGTAGTCAGGTGGGCGGTGGTTGTTATGCGCTGTGACTGTGGAGCAGTTCAACGACGTACTCGCACTATCACAAAAACAGCTACGTATCAGCAGAGCGTTGCAGAGCAATGTACAGATACAACACGTAGCAATGCACACATACAACACATAGAAATGTACACATATCACCGCCACCCACACATAAACTACACGTCACAATCTCGTGCACACGGTACATCCATTAGTCAACAAACAGCAGAATAAAATATGCCATACGCCAAAAGCCATAAGCCATAAGCCATAAGCCATACGCCATAAGCCATAAGTCATAAGCCATGAGACATAAGCCATAAACCATAAGCCATGAGCCATAAGCCATAAACATATAAGCCATAAGCCATAAGCCATAAACCATAAACCATACGCCATAAGTCATAAGCCATAAACGATAAGCCATAAGCCATAAGCCATAAGCCATAAACTGTAAGCCATAAGCCATCAACCATAAGCCAAAAGCCATAGGCCATAAGCCATAAGCCATAAGCCATAAGCCATAGGCCATAATGCACTGGTCCGTACCATATCGACAGTGTTGGTCTTCTTGGCGTCCTGTTTGGCGGTGGTGTGGTGCTGTGCCTGTGCGTGCGTGGTCTCGTGGCCGGTGATCTGCTGCGACAGGGCCTGGGCAAAGGGCTGTGTCTGGGACTGTCGCAGTGCACGTGGTGCTGAGGGAGTGCGCACGTGCACTAACATGTCATCTGCAAGGCACGTGTCCACCGTCTGGCGCGACGACACCTCGAACGCATCCAACCAACCGAATACTACAGGCCCAAACCAGTCGGCCTGAAGACGGGTGCAGGGTTGTAGGGTTTAGGGGTGTATGGATAAGAATATGGTATGTGATTTTGAGGTAATCTATGACCGGAATAATCTGATGTACTTAAGTCCACCAGAGGTAAAGGACGGAGTGCAGTGCAATGTGAGCTGTCAGGTGGTATCAATAGTATTCTGATGTATTTCAGTCCATCCAAGATGATAAGCACATTCCAACACATCACGCCACTGCCTTGCACCAGTCCGTCGTACGCAGAGAGAGCAATAAAAACATTCCAAGAGGTATGAAGTCTTAAACCCTAAAACTTTCACAGCCACACACACATACGATCAGAACATCGCACAGTAATCCTAACCGAATGCACACGCAGAGACACCAACTAACACCGTGCCACGGCCTATTGCCTAAACCCTAAAACTTCGGAGTGGCACACGCACTGACTGACCATTGGGAACATGTCGTCGGCATTGCACAGGGCGTGGCACCTGCCCTTGAGCTGCTTGATGCTGAAGAACAGATCAAACATCTCATCCATCACCACCACCTCCGTCAGGTCCTTGAACAGCTGCGACAGCTCACGTGCAATCATCCCCAGGTAATGCGGCACAGTCACACCCAGCAGGTCCACCACGGGCCACTGAGGTGCATGCACCTGCATGGCACAAAAGGGACCGGTTGCATTGGACAGATTGGAGAGTGTTAGAGGGGCGGGTGGAAAAGGGAATGGGTGTCCGAAGTGAATGGGTAAGAAGGGTGCGACAAGTATGTTCACTGCGATGCGATAGTGTGAATATGATACAAAACAAGCCACGGCCACTGAGGCGGATGCAGTCGTAGATAATGAACATCCCCAGTGAAGGCGGGCGAAGGGAGAGACGTGTGCGTTGGTGGTAAATAAGTTCAGTGACAAGCGCTTCTGAACTGTCGATTCTGTGATAGCCACAATGCCTGAGCTAATGAAAGGTGTGGCTCTAGGTTATAATACAATACTGATTCTGTGGCGCAGAGTATACTGCGGGCCATGGCATGTCCAACACTTTCGCCATCGGCAACTCCAGCGCATGAATCACAAACCCTCAACCCTAAACCCTACAATCAGTACAAGAAGCATAAAGCGAGGGATCGCATAGGGAGAGAAAGGAACTATGCCACCACCACAGCTGCACGACGGCAAGGTGCGTGCAGGTAAGATTGCCATGTGTACCACTGCAAGAGGCGAACACGTACACTACCAGGCAGATTCAACCCCTCTCCAACGAGGACGGGTAGAGCTACGGCAGGTTACTGTATGCTGTGTACAACCACGCACACCAACATCCCACACCGTGACAAACACATCGCACATCGCACAGAAGCACACCCACTCCAGCCCTACAATCATACAACACTACCTCCAATCCTACAACCATACAGTTCTACAACCATACAACCCTACAGCCCCACAACCATTCAATGCTACAATTCTACAACTATATAACCCTACAACCCCAAAACCCTACAACTCTACAGCCATGCGCACTACAGCCACTGACCTCTCTCTCCACCTCAATTTCCTCCAACGTCTCCAAAACCAATGACGTCATGCCGCGCACACGTGCTAGCACATGCGCCTTGACATACGTGGCCGTCTGTTCACTGATGGTTGCGTTGCTCAGTGCTCCACCTTTACTGCCCATGCCCGCTCGGCCCTTCATGCTGCCCTTGCTGGTGAGAGTGCCCATGCCTGTCTTCATCTGTATGCTGGTTCGACGGGTTGACAGCGCCTTCAGAGGCGACGTGGCCGACCGCACCAGAGACGACGTCTTATTAATCTGTGGACTACGGAAGTCAGGCTCTGTAGACAGAGTGGAATAAGGTTAAAACTGGAACAATAGGGTCAGCAATACCAATCATTCGGTTCATGCTTCGTGTATGCGTCTCTTGCTCAAATCACATTTCTCAAGCTCCCCGTATGTGTTTCTTACTCAATTCATGAGTCTTCAGTTATATATACATACATACATACATGAATACATGAATACAGACATACATATATACATACATACATACACACATACACACACATACTTACGTACGTACATACACACTTACATACATACATACATACATACATACATACATACATACATATATACGTACACACACACACACACACACACACATATATATATATATATATATATATACATACATACATATACATATATATTTAGAATGTACACACCAACGTGATTTGTGGTTTGCGGAGGTGAGTGTGATGTATACTAGTTTCGTGTCATGTATGTCACACACCGTTGGTTTGGATCATGCTGGGGCCTTCGTCGATGTTCTGCCGCACGAAGCGACTGAATGTGGCCTGTGTGCCATCTCTTAGGCACCTCTCCAGAATCTCTCGCACACTCGGGTAGCGATTGGAAAACTCTTTGGCATATTCACGTACTCGTGCTCGTACATGTGCGTGTGTGTGTGTGTGTGTGTGTGCTTGTGGGCGAGTATGTGCGTGTGTAGCGCCGTCGCCTTCGTCATCGCTGAAGAGGAAGTACACATAGGCAATCACCTTCTGCAGTGCTCCCACAGGCGCGTCTGGCCCAAAGTGTATCTGGTCACCAACAGCAATGCACATGGGAGTACCCATACACGGTAAAGGGATTCGGTTAAATAAAATGTGAGCAAGAGGAAGCACTTACATATCAATGAGGAGTTCGAGTACGCGAACGGTGGGTTGGATCGGTGTTATTTACTAATGAAGTATTCATGTGTGATAACACTGAAAATGAGTCAGTGCTATATGCATACACGCGCACACACGTACATCAATGAAGTATTCATGTATGATAACACTGAGAATGTATCGGTGTATGTGAATCCACGAGTTAGAAATCTACGTAATGATCAATACCAGCGGCCATGTCAAAATATACGTGCGCATGTGTAATAAGCCGGTTGGTCGCAGTTGGTTGTGAGTGAGTATATAAGTGCGGTACTATAACCGTGCGGCGTGATTGGTTCCAGTTGGGGGTCTTTACACATAAGCACCTCTCCTAAATGCCAGTGCACGTACTTCGACAAAAACGCAACTACAACCACTGCTGCAGACATCCATTCGCATTCCCACATGACTCGATTCAATATGACCGCTTGAACTATTTCTGACCGTAGACACATAACATACACTCAGCAATTGCACAATTTTGAAATTTAAACATGAACGGGACGCTGTTTCCAACAAGTATGCATGTGCTAGCATTTCAGGAGGCGTATTTGCGCAATCATGAACATATATATCTGGCTATATATACTCGAATATATCATCATATCATCAATCCTGAAACACACTACTTCATCATTAGTCGGCAGAATATGCCACAAGGATACATTCAACGTATGAAACCTGATGTGTTCGATAATCGATGATTCGTGCCAATGCGATACGACTTGTGTGCACTTGTCACGATAGACAGGTACCTTGTACTTGGTGAGGTCATGCATCAGATGATTGAGCACTCTCTCCACAGTCTGTATAAACATCCTCCTGTCCGACAGGGGCGCACAAATCGTATCCACAGACGCATGTGCTTGTATGTGTGTATGAGTATATTCGTTTGAGGATGTAGCCTGAGAGAAGTCCGCGGGAGTGGATTGAGTTGGCAAGGGCTGGTGCATTATGTAGTCGAGCACAAGCGCCTGGAAGTACCCCAGGTCAGCCTCTCTCGAGATCACCAATCTGCAGATGAAGAACCGAAACAGAACTCAGTGATTCGGCTGAACTTGCTGGACAGAAGCAGATATAAATATACAGAGATAACTATAGAATCATATATACAGAGATGACTATAGAATCATATTTACAGAGATAACCATGGGATCATATATACAGAGATAACTATAAAATTGTATATATAGATACCCATAGAATCATATATACAGAGATAACTATAGAATCATATATACAGAGATAACCATGGGATCATATATACAGAGATAACTATAAAACTGTATATATAGAGATAACTATAAAATCATATATACAGAGATAACTATAGAATCATATATACAGAGATAACCATGAGACCATATATACAGTGATAACTATAAAATTGTATATATAGAGATAACTATAGAATCATATATACAGAGATATAACTATAGAATCATATATACAGAGATAATTATAGAATCATATATACAGAGATAACTAAAGAATCATATATACAGAGATGACTATAGAATCATATATTCAGAGATGACTATTGAATCATATATACAGAGATGACTATAGTCATATATACAGTGATAACCATATAATAATATATACAGAGATAACTATAGAATCATATATACAGAGATACCTATAAAATCATATATACAGTGATAACCATATAATCATATATATGAGATAACTATAGAATCATATATACAGAGATAATTATAAAATCATATATACAGAGATGACTATAGAGTCATATATACGGTGATAACCATAGAATCATATATACAGAGATAAATATAGAATCATATATACAGAGATAACTATAAACTCATATATACAGAGATAACTATAGAATCATATATACAGAGATGACTATAGAGTCATATATACAGGGATAACCATATAATCATATAGACAGAGACAATTATAGAATCATCTATACAGAGATAACTATAAAATCATATATACAGAGATAACTATAAAATCATATATACAGAGATATCTATACAATCATATATACAGATATAACTATAAAATCATATATATAGAGATAACTATAGAGCCATATATACAGAGATAACCATGGGAACATATATAAAGATATAGAATCAAATATACAGAGATAACTATAAAATCATATATACAGAGATAACTATAGAATCATATATATAGATATAACCATAGAATCACATGTGGTTTGTGGTAGAAATCTAATTTATTCTACTCAAAGAACAAGATTCAATTTCACAGGGCATAGTTTTGATATCCCAATGAGCTGATCCTAAGTGCTGATTGGTTATATCAACTTATAATCACCTGAATATGAGCTTAGACTTCTGAAAACATTCATACAATGACAATGTATAAGCTACGTATAGTCGCCAAACACCTACATACAAACACGTATCACACATGCAAAAAGACGCATGGTCACGTATCAACATATGTTGTTTTGGCGTAGGCAAATACATCTTTCATTTGACTTTGAGCTCTACAGTCACGCATTGATATGCAATACACAGCTACACCTATCAATGACACCACTCCTCATCGAAACAACTGGTGGCCAATGCCATCCACACACACACCAGTGCACGTCACCAACGCGAATTAAAACACAGCTGTTAGTACCCACGTATAACAAGACCCGTCACAAACAACACCGCCTGCACACACTCTCACAGCCGTCGGAATACAAAGCCGATACACACCATACCTTGCCACCACATCCACCTTAGTGAGGCGTGCAAGCGGAGCGTCGATGGCAAATCTGACCTCGAATTCCTTCAGCAAACACAGCGTAGTTAGCGAGAAGGCCCCGGGATACAATCCCGTAGTAGCATCCTCAATCTCACCCAACAGACGCGCAGGACACGCCACCACCTACGCCCACGCGCACATACACAAACACAACAGCAACCATGACAGGAGGGGATGAGGGCAAGTGGGTGGGTGAGAGAGAGTTCGACAAGGCACGCGTAAGTGGACTGGTCAGTGAAGTGAGATAAGGGATACGACGCGATGGGAAAACCAGGTCACATCTCATAAGATATACAGCAGCCACCGGTACAAACCAACAACAGCGGTTAATAGACACGGTCACACAACCATCCGACAAAAGCATACCTCCATCCGACATGGCCACAAAAGTATATGAACCCTAAACCCTAAAAACATCACATACAAATGCATATGACACCCTCACATACACACCAGACACCGTGACATATCAAACAACAGGGATGCAGCAGTGCACACCTTTGGCATGGTACACACTCACAGATACAGCGTTTATGCCTGCATACATACGTGGACGTGTACCTACATCTCCTATGCCTAGGCCAGCTCACTAACCCACACACACGCGTTTACAACCACACATACACACACACACACTGCCTAACCACACATACACACGCGTACAACCACACACACACACGCGTACAACCACACACACACACGCGTACAACCACACACACACACGCGTACAACCACACACACACACACTACCCAACCGCTGCAGCGTACCGTATCCAGGCGAGTCTGTGTCGTGTCCACGTGGTCTTCGGCCATCTCGCGCTCTCGTTGCTTGTAGTTGCGCCATGCGAACTCGTCGTTGCGTGCGCGTGTGTAGTGCAGCAGCTCTGCGGCTATCAGCCGTCGTGTCAGTGTCACGTAACACTTCGCACAGTCCTCCGCCATAGCCATGCGTTGTGCTGGCTGTGTGGTCTGCCCAGTCGGGTGGTGTGTGGGTTTGTTGGTCTGTGCGGTGGTGTTGGTGTTGGTGTAGTCGTGTGTGGTGCTGTGTATGTCCACCTGAAGACCTGGTCTATCCGTGTGCTCCTGTGTGTGTGTGTGTGTGTCGTGGTTGTCTGTGTGTGTGCTGGGGCTGTTGACTGAGACTGCGTGGGGGTTGTTGACTGAGGCTGTGTGAGGGTTGGTGCGACAGAAGATGATGCTGAGTTGCAGCCAGGAGTACTCACTGCCACTGCGCAGGTCTCTGCCACAGGCACATCGTGCCACGTGTGCGGCTGCTGTGTGTGGTGAGGGGTGTGTGGCATTGTACGGGTAGTCTACATAGGGCGTGTTGCGCACCCGATTCATCTGCAAATAATGAACAGAAGATGTGTCGTGTGAAGAGTTAGGGTGACGATAATTGCTCATATATCGGAGATCATTAAAGAGTACGCAGAAGGAAGGGTTGGTGAAACGAACTGACTTTCCATTTAAAAACTAGATAGCACTTGTCAGGAGACTTAACTGCTATCATATACACTGCACCTACTGCTGTCATGCGCATTGCATCGGTCAATGTAAGTACACTCCCATTCGCTCGTGTGGTGTGTCCGTGTCGTACCTGCAGTGATCGGCTGCGTTCGCTGTTCAGCCCCTGCACATCAATGCTCTGTGATCGTCCGATGGCAACCGTTGACCCCAGTTTCTCGCCTAAGCTGCCGTTCTTCCTCAGTGCCCCACGTGCGAGTATCTGTGGTTGCTGCTGTCGGCGTGCGGTGGTGTGTGCGTGTGCGTGTACGTATGCGTCGGCCGTTGCCGTTGGCTTGGTCTCCTGCGTGACTTGCATCTTCTGTATGTTCTCGAGGATGTTGATGGGTTCGGCACTGTGCGACCGTTTGTACTGGTGCGCTGGCTGGCTGCGTGGTGTGGGGGGTGTTGTGTGTTGGGTGGGGCCGTGTGCTTGCTGTGGGTTGGTGGCACTGCGGCGACCTGTGCCTGTGGGCAGCCCTATGTGCACAGTCCCTGGTGGTTGCGTAGGGGCACCCGTGTAATCATGCGCCGTCACGGGTACGTTGACAGTGAATGTCCCCTTGACTACGCCACAGGGGCTGTCCATCCTCACAAACTGGTCCACGGGAATGACCACCTGCAACAGGGCAGGTGCATGGGAGGTGAAAGGGAAAGTGTTAAACGCGTCAACAGGGCAGGTGCATAGGTGGTGAAAGGGACGCCCAAGGCAGCAACTAGGTACAATGAGTACGTGACGCAGTTGAGGGGTTTCAGGGGTTTTCTTTAGGGCTTTGCTAACCAATGGCTAGTTTATGCGGAGCTATCCGCCTATGACATGAGAGTGGTTGCTGTGGGACTGAACCGAAGCTTGAATTCATCACCGGGGATGATTATCGTTGAATAGTCATCTATGGATGGTTATCCTATAGTTTCAACACGATGTATCGCTATCTTATCCATAGATAACTATGGATGGGGGTTATTTCTTGAACAGTAACACAAACACGGGCACACACATATGGAACACAGCACAAACTCACACACACACGAACAAAGCAAAACACGCCCACACACATGAAACACAAATACACACACACGCACATGAACCACATCTCAAACACATACACACACACGCACATGGACAACATCTCAAACACATACACACACGCACATGAACCCCATCTCAAACACATACACACACACGCATATGAACC
>NW_014039586.1:11428-27876 GCF_001186125.1 Sphaeroforma arctica JP610 | reverse complement strand
TATCTCGATCGAAATCATGTTAAATGTATATATTCGTAGGTCAAATGTTCATCGTTTACGTATGATTAATTTAAACCGTTGTATGTGCAGAGGCAAGTGACAAGGCCGTTGTACGTTTATTAATTTATTCTATCATTTTGTGAACCCGGCATATTTCACTATTACCTATGAATCAAATATCGAACTTTAAGCTTGTTGTTTCCTCGCTTGTTTTCCAGAGCATTTCCATGGATTTCGGGTCGGTTTCCTACGGCTGAGGGGGATTAGGAACAGCAGGTCCCGCAAGACCTCCCTTGCCAAGAGGCTCATATAACACGCCCGACTGGGCATCTTCGGCCATCATACCTATTAACTCACCCAAGGTCCCATCCTCTGCGGACTGAAACATAGGCATCAACACATATTTCATCAGCATCCATTCGAGCCAGGGAAGTTCGATGTTGTCCCCCAGAGTAGTCCTGGAACCGCCCGGGTGCGCGCAAAAGACTTTGACCTTGGATCCTTTGGCTTGCAATTTTTCATGCATCGCATACATCATTACACTGTTGGCCAATTTAGACTGTGAATACCGGAAGCTTTTCCCTCCGCCAACAATAGTTGCGAACAGCATAGATTTACCCTCATCACCCAAGTTACCCCCATGTTTCTCGAAGTATCTCTTTTCTAAATACTTCTTTTCGCATGTTGCACGAGCTCCACTAGACATGAACACACATCTAGCTTCTCCCGTCACTGCTGCTTCTGCTTCCATAAGGGGACACAGTTCTGCCGCGAGAATGAAATGCGACAAGTGGTTGGTTTGCATTTGAGCAGCACCCATCTTTAGTAGGTTTGTCTTCTGTGTGGGAAATTCCCGCATTGCAACACAGACTGTAGATTCGTTGGTACCTGGATTTGATTCTCTCGGCAGCTCTCTTTACAGATTCAAAGTCCTGCAAGTCACACTCGATGTTTACAATTTTTCCCGAGGGCACCGCCTGTTGAAGTTTGGCAGTAGAATCTGTCACTCTCTGAGACTTTCGATTAAGGCAAACTAGTTCACCGCCCTTTTCAAGCACCGTCTGAGCAGCGACAAATCCAGTGCCAGATATGGTCCTTGTATATAAATTTTGGGGGGGAAATCTGGCATATTTACTCACCTGTGATCTAAAACACTCTCTCAACATGTACAAAAGACCCTCCTTGAATTTGGGAAAGTATTTTGATTTAACGTTTGAATCCATCGAATCTTTCTGTGCTATACTTATTAACTGTGCATGTTATTTAATTGAAATATGACACACCTTGGAACACGAATTTCACCATTTATATCAAATTTCAAACTCCATGTTCACTGTTTTCGTAGAGAAGCACACTATTAAACCAGCATGTATTAATGGCATAATGCAATCATGATGCGCCCCATGATTCCTGTCACTGAGTCGTATTTAGCGTTTACACCTTTTTTTTAATAAAAATAGTGAACAACTGTTTTAAATTTTTGGCCAAAGTCCAGAGTCCAGACTCAAAGTTCAGACTCTGACTCTGATTGGCTAATAAGTGTTATTCTAGGACTATCACTACGCACTAGAGTCTATAACTCTAAATAGTAAATACTTTGTTTACTCTAGAGAGTCTGTCTCAGACTCTCTTTCTCTCAGAGACTCAGACTCACAGACTGACAGACTCTCAGTCATACTCATTAAATACTTTTGAAAGTAGAATGAGAGAGTAGAGTAGAGAGTTTGAGCAAGAGAGACTGGTCACTGGAGTCTCGAGTCTAGAGAGTCTGGAGTCTCTGGACTACTGGAGGTCGAGCCTTCGAGGACTCGAGGACGCTGAGCCTCTTTCTACATACTAGTTTCTAACTAGTAAATACAGTCTATACACACTCTCTACTAAACACTACTAGTATGTAGTTCGCACCACAGTAGGTTTGAATTAGTTTATTAGACAATTCTCCGAAATGTTCACAACCCCCGGCAATACCATCCTACATAGAAGACCTTTTTACGACACCTTTCTTTCTCGACAGTCCTCGCCACCTCTCTAATGATCCACCAATCCTTTGTGCAGCGTAGTGTCCTACCAGTATCTCCTAGCTCCATCACCCAGTCATATCACTGATATTAGCTCCTTCAGTTCATTCATATCAGCTCACTAATCACCTTGACAGCCTCTCAGGTATCCTTCATGTGGTCAACCCTGGCAGTTCGGTACCTAGAACTAGTAGCGAACTTAACCCTTGTAGTAGGTCGTAGTCTGTAAAACTGAGAGTGCGTATGTATAACATTCACAATTTCACACAGGTCAAAGGCTCAGCACTAACAGACAACAGACAATAATGCCATATGTAGGCCCATAACCGTCCATAGGGCGCAGCATACGGCCTTGGGTCAAATGCTCAACGAGTCAACAGTGTAAACTGTAAACCCCTTTGTTTGCCGAGGATATACCGTCGACAGGTTTTGGCGCACTACTTACGTGTGAGCCATAAACCCCTCTTCTCGACTCTACTGAAACCTGACTTAGAAAGTTGAATTCAGTGTGAAATACTGCGACCGACCTTAGTACAATAAACTTTGACTCCGACTATCGTGCACTCTTTTGTCACTACTTAAAGCCTTTACATTTGTACTAAAGGTCGTTGTGCTACTTGCAGGGACTCAAGAAGTTCAGATCACATTGATTGCCGCCATGGTGCGTGACAAAAATATCAATACTACTACTCAGGACGCATCCTTCCCTTGGATCTAACGTCCAAACGAAGGGCTACGAGTTTAATCCTGGGCTCGTAAAGTTATAAGTTACACGGAGAAGAACTCTCTCCAGTCCCTTCTCAAGCAGCGACTCACGACTTCTGGTCGTGCTCCTCATTTGGATCGCTTGATGGACTTCGTTGATCCCGGTTCTTGACACCTCCTTAAATCCATGATGTCAAACACCACACTACTTCACCGGAAGTACACAGAAAAACACGGTCTCATATTTGCAATTCTACGCTTCAATTCATTCTCAAAACATCATCATCCCACCCATCAATTTCTTTACTTAGCCAAAACTTTAACACAACAACCCAATTTTCAATAAAACTGGACGAGCCTCGGGGTATTAGACAGACTACACCTCGAGGCCTCGTCCGTCTAGCGCCGTCCCGACCTAAGCGGTGCAGTACATGCTCGACACAGGCAAACTCGCGTAACAGACTTTTAACATAAGAATTGTCCTATAACAGATCTAGCGAGTGTCGAAAAAGTCATGGTTGTGAAATAAGATGACCAGCGTAAGCTATTATAGTCCATAGGGCTGCCGAGTGCTACGTATTTAGAAACGAATCCGGTTACAATCATTGCACACCCTGCGGCGTGAGTATGAAACCCAGCAAGCACATCAGCACAGGATACCGATGCTACTGTTGAAAGTTCGTTCGTTCAGATAGAAAAGTTTACCTTTCCATTGGGGGATAGTCAGGCACACATGTAATATCACCTCCGTATATTTCCAATGGACATAAATTATTTATCCATACAGATGTGTCGGCGGAACAGATGTACTGAGGAATTGAAGCATGAGAGAGATCTTTATCAACTCGCCGCGATGCATGCGACGGCGACAGATGCCCATTTGCGGAAAGCGGATTGCGAAACCTTTTTGACTTTGAAATGTACTTTCGAGAATTGCGAGAAATTGTGCAAGTCCGTTGGGGGATTGAAGCAACACGCGGTGGTTCACAAATCTGAGGATCAGACAATGAACGAGAATCGAATGCAAAACCCCACACAAATGGTACCAATCGATTGGGAAATCAAATAGGGCATACCGCCTTCATTTACGCCGGTAGTATGAGGCGTGCATCATATTCTACACAGCCAGTGAGTGGGCAGGAGCGTGAGTCTTTATTAAAAAAGAGTTTGGGACCTGGGGATCATTGTAGTTCTGGCGACGCTGCGGTATATAGAAGTATGCTACGAAACTCAAACCGCACGTAACTTAAAAGCGCAAATTAGACAGCAGGACTGTCGATGGTAGCAAACATTCACACCTCACGCATGCTAGGAATGAGATTACAGAAACAGATGTAAAGTACTGGCACGTGGTACTCTGGTCATCCAAGTGCGATTTAAGTATCGAGGAGAGATGCTCCAGAGCCTAGATACTCTACGTCAGACAGCACACGACAGCAGCCTGCAAACAAAAGTGAGAGTCACAGGGTATACCATTCGGTGTCACAGTTACACAGCGACGATACTGTCGAGTAGAACTACCACCTAGATGTCGAGTAGAGCTACCACCCAGATGACACTCACCAGTGTGTGGGCCAGTACGACGAGCACACCACATGACCTCGTATGAAGATGCTTCACAGCCGACAAACCGTTCCAAACTGTCTATACTAGCGTGTATATAAATTTGCATGCTTGCACCTGCGAGCTTCGAGCCACGGAGCCAAGGGATGTACCAGCATTGTCCGTTAGCAGATGTGCCTGAGCCGGTCGGTAGCGAATATGACGAAGATAACCTAAGTATCCCTGTGCTCTAGACAGCACTACAGACCAAGCTCGAGAAGAAAGTCACCCCTCAGATGTCCTGAGCGTGTTTGGTAGTGTCATCATAGTCTATATCCATGACTGAGAGGACATGTACACATCGGTTTAGACATACAACTTGTGCCACGCTTGCGTTAGTTACGTGGGTGAGTGATAACGAGAGACATAGAGAGGGGCTGCCATGCTTGCAATGTGTGCACACACGAGTATTTGAACTGGTATAGTCTGCAGCGCCTCTAGGGGTGCCATTAAAATGTATGAGTAGTGACTGCCCAGGGGCGGCGCGAAAGTGTCCAAATACGAGAAAATTTCAATCTACACCGATGGAGACCATCAGCACCATTGCTCAGTCTTCTGCTATCCGTTGCGTAAGTTCTCATCGGCCAAGTAGGTATTCGCCGCAATCTCCGGGTGATCGATATGCTTCCAGATAGCACCCACCACCGCGTTATTGTACGCCACTACCACACGCGCATACTGATACAGCTTAGACATGAGGCTTCCCAAGTCCCAATGGCTCACCACCTTCTGTATGATGGCCACTAGGTAGCCCTCGAACATACTATTGCTCTTTCCCCAAACAAGAACCTGAGTTATGCAGCGGATCGTGGGATTCAGTTAGTTTAAATGAATGCGCAGGCAAGCCCGAGTATTCGCAAACAGAGATACGCGGATATCAATGACAATAAAAGAGTCAATGAGAATGATGTGGTGGGTGCAATACTGCAATATTAAAAAGCAGCGATGGCGGCTGCGGACTTGTACTAAGTCGGTATCCTTCAGTTTATAGTCCCAATTCAGCAAAACTGAAGAGTATCATTCTAGATGAGAATAGCTTCAAAAAGTGCTGTTCGTATACTCCGGTGATTCTTGCCTTGAATATGAAAATACCGATGATTGCATTGTTGTAAGCACATGAGCACAAACAAAATAAAAACGGCGAAAATGCTTATGTGCCAAAAATGATTGGGCACAAATAAATATATATGTACAAATTCAAAAGAACTTTAACATAGAAAAGTCCCTATGTGTATAACCATAATCCGGTCGTTATGCAGCCACATTCACATGGCATTCATACACGTGTGTAGGTCAATTCACCTCCATCAAGTAGCATAGATATTAGACACGCCGTCGCCTTACCTTGATAAGACTCTGAGGAGAGAGGTTGGAGAATATATAGGCCGCAATGCTACCGACCTCGTCCTTAATAATCTGTTCCAGATCGATACCCGCGGCTTTACAACCACTGATCACCGTCTCTGCGGCACTGCAGGCATATACGCGGGTTTACAAAAGTGAGCGATTGCTTTACACTTAGCCTGCTGGTGAGCGTGTCCCTACCTGTTTTGAATTACCTTTGTTGTGCCACGAGTAAACAGTCGCCACGGCAAAAATAATGGCGCAACTGTAGCGCACGCAGCAGGTAGGATTTATTGACAACATGTTGTGCCAGAACATGCGCTTAAATCATAGCACAGACATAGAAAATTGTTCATATGCCTCATACATGTAGAATACCGATCAGCCAGTCAACAATAATAAGCATGAGACGGCATGTACACGCTCAAAAGTATATCCGGCAATAGAAAGTTACATACACGCGCAGTTCAGGATATACTTAGGTAAGGCACATACACAGATATGCTAAGATATGCTAATCTTCAACTGTCTCGGAGCTAGGTAGTATCCATAGGGTCCAGAGAGGTGAAATGGGCTTTACTCCATAAGTTCGAATCTTTCCTGCTATAACATACCGAAGTTCTACAGAGCTCATGATCTCGGTCTTTACAACTTTCCGAAAGTTCATCCAGAGAGTCAAGAATCTGCGGGGCAGAGAACATGAACCAGAGGCGTTACAATACGGCCACAAGATTTTGGATAGTAAATCAAATTCACGAGCGTGCGTCACAAGTTTTACAGATATATATATGTGCGTGCGTGCATATAATGTATGTACCTATACGCATAAGCTTTGCATGAGAAGTGAGACTTTCCGCATACAGGCGCGATGAAGTACACATGCAATGGCTGGATAATCGATTGTTTTTGAGCCGTGTTCTTTGTTCGTACACGACCACGTGCGTGCAGACAGGAGTGCGGCACGTGCAGATGCAAGTTAGGAGAAAGTGAAGGTAGAGACCTCTTGGCAGGTATCTGAATTTGCTAGCGAACAAGTGCATCTTTCCATTACAAGCGTTTCAAAAATGAAACCAGAAACCCAGTCTTCGCCTTTTCAAACATACAACTTGACAACGCTTCGCGGCGTACATACCTATTGATGAGGTCCGACAACCAAACACTTAGCGTGTGGTTCAGTTTGCCCCCCACAACCTCTTGCGGGTCTGTGAAAAAGCCCTGAAATTCGAACTCGGCATTGACGCACTCCTACGAAGTGGCATACAATTACAGAGCACATATACGAAGGCCATGCAATAATAAAGTCACGATGAGAGTTTTGGATATGCATGAGTGGCAAGATACGTAGATGTTCATCTAGGGAGTCTCGCATGCAGTTACGGGACACTGATATAAAAGGTGGAATGTATATCTGTTATAATCATAGCCACCAATCACGGCCTTCGAGTTATTGATAGGCTGCAAACGATACACTACTTCAAGGTACCAACGCTCCAAGATAGAAGGGCGATTAGACAATATGGAGTCAACATCGGGAAAACAGCATCGGGCAGACGCTCATATACTGAAATCATCTAATGTACTTGTTAACATAGAGGTGAAGATAGCGGCGGCATGTTGAGATCGTACTACAACTCGAGCGAAGATAGACAGGGACAAACTACGCCATTGAACGAACACAATCACATGGCACAGACTTCATCCCAAAGTCCACCCGAATTAGACTGAAGAGTAAAAGAGTGCATCAGAATTTAATACATTGCACGGGAAATAACTGCAAACAGTACACCGTCTGTTTAGAAGCCACACGCGCAGTATAGAAAACCTTATATGATACTGTACGGCTGAAAACACTCGATAAGTATGGGTAGATGCCATATAAGCGCGAACACGGCCATCCAAACTTCACATTTAATAATTCACATTGTGTCCTTTAATAGTAGTCTGTGAGTGTTTGTTCTCATTCATCTGCAAATGAATACGCCGGCTCGTAAGCAATCGAGCACACACAATAAAATAAACAAAAACATATGCACATATACTCCAACACATGCAAAGAGAAACTAGCAAGTATGATGACATCCCTGAAAAAGCCCAACCCTAATTTCACAAGCATACATACAAAATCTCATTCAAATCCCTCACAGTACCATTTGATCGAGAGTTCCACATTACAACTAAAAGTATACACTAAACACTTTGCATACATACCTCCTTGACATTTACTCGCAGGATGGCGTCACCAACATCGTAAATGGTATTCAAAAGATTGGCTAACGAACCGGCAGAGCCATACAGGAAGTCAGCCAATGTCAACCCGTGCGTTAAAAGGTAGCGGGCCCTTTCATCCACCAGTCCTGCGATACCGTGTTCGTATATGTGGATGTTACATGAGTACGTGAATGCATGTAGGTAGGTACACACACACACACACACACACATATATATATATATATATATATATACATATATATATATTGTACATAAATATTGCGAAAAGAAATGCCTTCTGTACATTTCGTGTGCGCTTGCAATGATTCGAGGCCTCGTTGACTAGAACCGACATCCTTTTTAATTGGGGATGGCGAGAACACATACATAGATCAGTGAGGTTACAAGTGTTGAGGCTATCAACAGCTACAAAACAACGGAACAGGCATAGCCTAAAAAATATATCTGGTCAGGAACAGAAGTACATCATACTACTTTTCTACAATGGCATGTGGTGTAACAACCGTGGCGTGCCTTACCATATATGTTCCAAATGACAACCACAGATGACACTGATAGACTAAGCGATGAGCTCTGTATGTTCTGCCAGCGCAGGCAGTGTTTCTGTCAGTAAGGTTGAATACTGGCCACAGGAAACGTGCAGCAAAATGGACACAGCCGCCACAATAGGATCGACAAGATTCAATAGAACTGCAAGAAAATATATTTATATGTACTCAGACAGTGAACTTTTGTACATACAACAACCCTTTCTTCCCTTATGATTTCCTTTTCCAATACACAATACCCAGTTTGATAGATGATTATACATACTTTTCACGACATATTTGCTTCTTCCCATCCACACCCCCTCTACCACACACAGCATACAAAAACTGTACTTGGAACAATAGTCCAATCTTATTCACGAGGGAATCTACAGCACGCAGTCGCCGTCAATCAAGCCTTCCATATTGAGCCAGGAATAAATTACTAAGAGAGTACCGACAGAATCGCCCCGCATACCATCAATCCATAACTATCATGGCCTATTTCAGTGACTGAACAAACAACGAGCGTCACTCGATATGTGCACTTTACACATTCGGATATACATACTAGTCTACGAGTTTGAATAACTGTAGTTGCCGATGAGTGCAATCTCAAAAAGCTTGCATACACCCGCAGCTCAGAATGTACACTGTAGTGACTCCCGCACACCATCCACTGCACAATGTATGGCGACGTTCAGCCAATAGATCCCCCATAAACATCGGACCCCCATAACCCCCCCATAAACATCAGTGGTATCCATTACACCAAAATGATCGGTGGTATCCATTAGACCATAAACATCAGTGGTATCTAGACCCCTCATAAACATCAACGCCGTTCATTAGAGAGGTTCGACAGACTTTGATATACATACCCACTAGTGGGCTGAGAGAAGTCGCTTGAGCAGATAGCTCTACAACACAGTCATTGATACATTCACAACTCACCATGGACATCAGCCGTAACCCTCCGCACACCGTCCAATACTTGCTGCATGGCGTTCTGCAGCCAAGGCACAGGCCCCGCCTCTTCAAAGTTTTTCACAAGGGCAACCATCTGCATACCCCACGTGGGTAGACATACCATACTCGGCGCCTGTGCATGCACAAAATCACCCACAACGACCATGCTCTGCGCGAGGAGATCCCAATTGGGCTTGACTATGCGGTCGAAGGTTGTAGACAGCAGCTGCCGTGGTGTGGGGTGGTTGAGACAAACATACATATGATCAGCCTAGCTCCTAATATGTACATGATAATTAATGAGAGGATGTGGTTGATAAAATTAGGTCAGAGGAAGCATTGAATGGATCATAATGAACAGGCACACTACATGTGTGGCAATTATGAACATAGAAAGTGCAGCTTTAATACACCAACGACTCTCATACTTCCAAACGACTATGCACAAATACTAAAACTACACTATGTGGTATAGGAAAAAAAATCGATAGCACACCTTCCTGTCATTTTCATATATACACACCTTTCCCAACCACGCAGCATTTAGCTTGGCCCAGAGTGCGAGCCCCTTCACAATCCGTCCCGTCAAGTCTCGTTCCTTATACGTCCACGCAATCACAGCAGTACCATTCTCCGCCAACCACTGTGCATTGTCGACAGTCCACTCAATTGTGCTGTTTGCCGCCAAAACCAACTCTGCCCAATCAGAATCCAGCTGCTTGAGCGCTCGTTCTGCTGGCTGCATGATGGTTTTATTAAAGTCCGAGTCGGGGGTATTCGGTCCAACCTGTATGTGCGCAAAACAAGGATTTAGGACAAGGCGGTGTGAAGAACTTGTATTAAGTAATTAGCCGACTACATGGTATACTTGTGAATATACAACAGGATTATATACAGTTCATAGCGAATGCCGTCGCGTGAGAAGTAACAGTTCAGAGCTCGTCCGGCAAGTATCAGACAGGATGAAATAGCGACACCGAACGAAATGGCCCTCGAGACACTATACGTACATGCACACACTTCCGCACAATTACCTACACCACGAAAAAATAAGAAATTAAAGAGTCAGACTCGTGCACTACATATACACTCGACACTCTACAGATTCCCCGAAAGGAATGCTCTCGATAATTGCGGCCATTTGGCACCATATATATGTAAGAGTGCTCCTTTGCCAGCAACTCCCCAGGCTCCGTCCTTCTGCCAATCAGGCCTACCATTAGAAATATACTACGACAAGACTATTCTATTCACTCCACCATACCACCTGCAACAGTCGTACACAAAAATAAAAATACACACAGCTCAACCACACACGTGCACATACCGTTCGCTCCATCGCCAGCAGTACCCCTGAGCCCAACTGCATCACATCCTCCGCACGCCCCTCATTCTTGAGCAGCACGCTAAGCACGTCTCTGGAGAGTTCGGCAGATGCTTCTCCGTTGCGGTGCCACCACTCGACGCCGTGCTGCACTGTGCTGTTGTACTGAGACAACATGCGCATACCCTCGTGCACTGTGGCTTGTAGCTTTGTAGGTGTGCCTGGGGATGTGTATGTTTGCGCGTACGTAGCATGCCCTCTGCCGTCTTGACCGGACACTACCGTTTGTTCCGAGACAGAGAGATGTGTGGCATGGGTTTGTGCCGTATGCGAGAGGGCAGATTGTACATCGCCAGAACTGTTATGAGACACTTCTGGGTCCAAAATCCATTTCAGGGGCGCGTCCAAACCTAGTTTATGCAGGGGTGCGTGTAGCCACGGTAACATTTCATACACGGAGTAGGGCATCACGTGCGCAAAAGGACTGGTTTTGTCCCTGACAGACACTCGCTTGTTCAGGTCCACATCGAACAGTAGATTGACTCTGCAGCGGCAGTGGAGGGCGTGATAGTAGTGAAGGAAGAACAAAGTATTCGAAAAAGTGGCTGTACTTGAATGGTGCTCAAGTCACATGCGTATCTGAGGCAGGCGAACACTTGAATTAGTTTGGGTGAATTTACAATTACTGAGCGACCATATGCTACGTAATTGTGAATGGTTCGTGTCTCATTCAATGTAGAAATGATACAAATACCTTATACCATATATATACGTATGCGTATGCGTGCAGCATACATTATTGCAATAGCAGAACAAAACATATGTGTAGTTGACGGCAGACCGAGTCGATCGGTATGTATACCAAAGTTAAAGTAGCAGGAAACTTGACGTTGGATTTGTTGATATATATACATACGATAACTCGTACGAAAAGGCAAGTTGTTTGCAGCCTTATGAATGCATGTATGAATACCAACGCATTATAACACACGCTGTCACATGCAGAGCCATACTAACAAAACCTCGTCCAAGACATGCACTTGACATTCGACTACGTCCAGCGCCTCGTCTGCAACGTGTAAGGGGCAGACGCCGTATATCATTTACGTAAACTGTTATATTTTACTATGTGTGTTTAGGAAGGCACATTGTCTATACAGTTGTTGCAGCCTTATGAATGCATGGCTGAATTAAAACGCATGGATTATAACACACGCTGTCACATTGTCACATGCAGAGCCATACTAACAAAGCCTCATCATGACATACACTTGACATTCGACTACGTGCAGCGCCCCGTCTGCAACGTGTCAGGGGCAGACGCCGTATATCATATACGTAAACTGTTATATTTTCCATATGTATGTTTAGGAAGGCCCACGTCTATACACACCCACAAAGAACTTACTTTCCAAAGAGTAGTTTGACTCCCACACTGACACGCGTAGCAAAGCACACGGCGCGTTGGCCATCGACCATCTCCTGTGCGAACTGTGGTGTAAGTAGCGTGGTGTTGCGCAAAGTCAACGGACTAACCGCATGCACACGCCCCGAGCCACCGTTTATTTGTATGCGGGGGATATACAGTGAAGCAAACACCATATCATCGCCCGTACCAAGGCCTGTGACTGTGTGTGTGTCTGTTGTCTCGCGCGCGTGTGTGTCTATGCGTGTATCTGGTGATATGGGTGAAGGTGCAAGCGCTAGTTGCGATTCTGCATCTACCACGGGTGGCTGTATGCACAAACCCTCGGTGTCGCCTTCTACGGCATCAGCACCGGTGTGTGCGCTCGTGGGTGTGGGTAGATAGAGATACACTTGCGCCGGTTCAATTTCCAGGCTGACGAAGCTTGGAATACCCCATACAGCCACGTCTGTTTCCACCTGTGATTATTTGGTACACATAAGAGATGCGCATGCGAGTGCGAATAAGGCGTCATTCCGGTTTGGCATGTGTTTTAAGAAACTGCAAAAACAGGTCAATCATCACACAACCCCACTAGTCCACTCAAACATATTGAATATTACGCACTCGAACAAGGCGCATCAACCACCACATGGTACGACACATGTTCTCTATAGTGTGATAGGAACATAAATACTATACGCACGTACGAAGCAAAACTAGAACTACAAACCACCTGCTGTTCATAACCGGCACTGTTAATCGTTTAAGCGAGGCGCGCCTTTAATCTGCTTGCACCAAACATCTTGAAACTATTGCCCGTTCATAAAAGTGGAACTTTCTAAGCATGCTATCTACTGGTTGCTATCAAGTGGACTAGTATGTCCAATATCACGAGACGATCAAAGTGATTTATCTGCAACGGGTCATTTGTATGTGTTTTACGAATTGCACAAGAATCAAGGATTGATCAGATTTTTCTACCTACAGAAGTTCACTTGCACACACACACAAATGTACACACACACACACACCCACACACACGCACATACATTTATACACACACACATGTGTACACACCCTCAAAACGAAGCACCACATGTGTGTATGGATTCACAAGTCGAACTTCTATTTCATATTGCGCTCTAAAATACACAATTTGCATCACAAACCCCTACTGTATATAATCCGGTACGACTTGAAATCGGCAGCAGCTATACCACAACACTATTATCGCCTAGCTCAGCTAAACCACTAGAGAATAGCCCGCCCCACTTGCGGGTCAGATAAACCCTAAAACCCATAGCGTTCTGTACAGTCATCATAAGATACTTCGGCACAAACCTCTAGAGCAGCAACTGGCTACTTACAGTATAAAACATACATACAAATAGACCGCCGAATATTGCTACATATAGCCGTAGGTAGACGAAGATGCAAACGGATACGCCTACGAAGATACATATAACAGTCACTTAGCATATATCAAATTACTCAGAACCTTTACCATGTGCACGGCACCTTGATTTCATCAGCATACCTGAACCCCGGGGTATCCCAAACCGGTGACTTGCATATTGCTCGCCGAGAACGTGTCGAATTGGGCCGCTGCATGCCTGGCATATATGGCCCCCAACCAACACCCCACTATCACTGATAAAAGTAGGAAGAGGCACGTGAGCATCATCACAAAAAGCAACCATGGCAACAACGCCACTGTTCTCTTTCGTGTGAACCAGTTATCTTTCTTGACGGTGAACCCAGGTTCTTCGACGTCGTCGTCGTCATCATCATATGCATCTCTGTGTACATCCTGTGTATCTATATCTGTATTTTGCATGTCCGCATGAGTATATGTATCTCCGTCGGTAGTTTCTCCCTCACCATCTACAGGAAGAAGTCCCGAACTTTCCGTTTCATCATCGTCCGAGAACGAATTGTACCCATCATCATCGCTCACGGGCGTGTTGACTGATGTGTGAGCTAATCCACTTTGCATCTCGAGTGCCGCTGTTTCAGTTGCGGTCATTTATACCTCACTGACCGAAGTAGCCTCTCATGTCTGCTATTGGCTTAGTATTGATCGGTATACAGGTATGTCAGATGGTGTCAGGTGAGGTATCACGAGCCACCAATGCAATAATAATAATAGGCGATGCTGTTCAGAAAAGAAAGGATATAGAAGATGTTTGTGTGTATGAATTCTTCTAGGAGCGTTCCTATAGTCTACTGCACTTCAACAGAAGCACACATCCGACAGTAAGCCAAAATTACACTGCTTGCCACCTCTATGGACGTTCCTTAGCGATTCGCAGTCCTCCCACAGGGTATATATAAATATATATTTATATTCCACTGCTGGTTCAAGTGAAGGCGATATTCAGATATATAAATAATACCTATTCACCAAGGTATTTTAATTTAACCTGTACCCTATCAAGTTTATAGAAACAAATCCGATGACGCGACAAGGTCCTCATCCAATAAAAATGTGTACAAAATCAGAAGACATCTATTAATAGAATTACATTCTAAGTTTTTGATTGGCTCAAAATCTCTGCAGGATCGGAAAAGCCCGCCATTTCTAATATTCCAAATCGACAAACTATTGCGCGCTGTGAAGCTGTGAGGCTATGACACTACTACTACTAGTAGTAGAGTAGTAGTAGAGAGTTCTACTAACAGGGATTTAATCATTGTAAATACCGTGTAGCCTTCTAATCAAACATTATAATATGTATAAGGTGGCAATGGTAATACATACATCAAATACATTATATACACAGAACCCTATCTGCAACTATCGTGTATTGCACCACAAGCACAGCACCCTACGTACCTATCCCATCTAACAAATATCAATAAATGGCGACATACACATAGTTTGCTACATATACGCACGCTTCGTCACGCACGGATATATAATCTTGTTTAACACGACGTGTTCGGTCAGCCCATTCAACCCTTAAACAATTTCAATCGTTCAGCGATAGTGCCAAGGATACAGATCGAGCTTGTTTGTGAACTGCCCATGCATGAACGCAATGTTATCAAATCAATCAGTAGCTGCTTAACCACTTAAAAATATCTCTATAAATGAAGACCTTAAGTGGAGTGCAGCCGCTTAATATCTCACTGTCGGACAGCCAACGCAACCCTGTTGTCACACACTTCTAAGAAGGCTGTGAATATGTCACAGTCAGAGGACGAGGACGCTCAGTCCCAATCTATGCAGAATATGTCCAAGAAGGGCAAACAGTCTAAAGCTGGTAAGTCTAAAGCATAGTACAGCGTGAACTTGAGTGTTGCTTTGTAGATATGTGTGGGAATTTGCGACGGATCCAGCAGATTCTATTCGACGTTCAACTCTACGAGAATGGTATACAGTTATTCTGTAGCTCATCGTATCGATGAGACACTAGTATGCATGTTCTTCTAAGGCACTAAACGCTCACTCATACATCTGACCATGCAGGCGTCTCAATCGAGTTGTTTTTCGATCAATATAAAAATAACGAGGTACAATATTGGTATATGTCGTAGACAGCCTGTGTCACGTGCACACGTTTATGTGGGGGAATACATCTGCCCGGTATGGAATAGGGGTGTGGATGTCCTGAGATTGAAAGCAGTTGCAGTACACGCACCTGTCTATGAACACACGTACCTAGTACGCATAGGTGTGTATATAATTGTGTATGCATAGGTGTGTATATTATTGTCGGATAGCATACTGTACACGCACACGCCTACATACCACAAGCACACATTGGTTGCGACTTTGCGCCTGGTTCAACCTTCGCGCATACGTGCAGTCGTGCATGAAGAGTGAAGTTCATTAGCTGCTGAGTGCAAGACTACTATGTAGTATAACCAAGTTCAGTTGATTAAGCTTCTTGCAACCTCTGCGTAGATTTACGTGATCCTTTTTAGCAGCGATATCGATTGCATAGTGTAGCTGTTTGCACTGCACATAGTGTAATTGTCTACATGTTTTGAATACGAAATCTAGCAGAATTTGGTATTTTCAATACTATTTCTCCTTCTGGCGGTTATTGTGAGTATTTATATATGTGATCCAATACATACACCACCAGAATGTATGTTTACCTACCCATGTACAACCAATGCGCATGTGATTGCCCATGCGCCGCGCTTGCGCTCTCATTCTAGAAGTATGACTTAATTCATTCCAAAGCAAGGCATTTCAGAAGAACAGCCTGCTATAATGCTACAAGTGAATATCCATTCTGGTAGATATCATATACTTTCGTTTCGAGCATACTGTGTACAGTATTTACTGAATTTGGATATCACATTTCAAG
>NW_014039586.1:3315-7905 GCF_001186125.1 Sphaeroforma arctica JP610 | reverse complement strand
TATATATATATAGATATATATGAATATATACACTTTTTTTTCTCGATGTAGATATACATATGCTGGATTACGCACAGAAAACCAAGCGCTCGTTGCCTCATCATCGCTGGTCTATGTCACGGTGAAGTGCGAGCGAGAGATATCGAACTCAACTGTGTTCTGAGATAGTCTAATACATTACTGTTTGGTTAGAAGACGTGATTGTTGCAAAATAGGTCAACATTTGTTTAGCCTCGATCCTCGTGACAGCTCTACACCGGATAGATAGGCTTGAAAAGTGTCTATGCATAATATCATCGAGCTTGTATGTCCTTCCTCACATGGTGGGTATGCCGCAATTCGAATTTCATATGTATCGAATGTCGTTCATCCAATTCAGGTGTCTATGTGTATAGCAAATTCAGGGATACCTTCGCCTTCGTTGACTCATTCAACTACATTCTATTGTAGTCATGCCTTCGCCATTGCAATGGATTTTTATTATTATTGTATTATCGCCTGTGCTGTTAGTTGGTCGCATGATATATCGTAGGTCAAATAGTCTATTTCGAATTCTATATATCGCACCAGAACGGTACAATAGACTATAGTACAAGCGCTCCTTGGCTGTTAACAATAGTATAAATACGCGCTCAAGCTTCCTTGATTCTTTCATTGTTACGCACAGGAAGATGAGCCGGTGCTGGAAGGAGTGGACTGGAAAAAACTTGGAGCACAGATTGCGGGCTACTTCGATCTCAGATGTCCGGAAATGACATACATGTAGGTTGTTATCGGTGGATGTTCATAGGTATTTCAAGTACCACTGTCCACCTGATATGCCTGGAAACAATGCACGCGTCGATGCTTGTTTTGTTTAGTAGGAGGTACAATTTGAAGTATATTCGAGACTCTTCTTGTGCATGATTTAATTCGCAACCCGACACGCAGACATAGAATACAAATTGGAAAATAGTTGATAGCGTATAGAGGTTTTAAATCTGCATGCTGGTAATCATGATGCCGGTGTTTATGTATTGACTGTGTTGTCAACTTCACCCCATAAAATACATATTATATCTCGTTGTACAGACATAATCTGAAGTAAGATCATATGTATATCTGAAGTCTGAAGTTCCTATGTAAGCCATAATGCATGTGCTCGGTCGTGTACGGTTTTATTGCTAAATCTGATCTGCCACTGGACTTGGCGATACCGTTTGTGTACGCTGACAGGCTTGGGCCAGTAGTCAATATCAAACCAATCAAACCGAGGAAACATACTGAGCGGATAGTGGACAAGGAAGCCAAAAAAGTGGTCCCCCAAAGTGTAGGTTTGCAAGCATCCCACCAGTTAGGCTATGGCTGCATCTAGCACCTAGATTCGTGTATGTGTTTGAATGAGTTCATTTGCCCGTTGTACCATTGCGTTCGAATGAGTGCTTTTGCCCGTTGTAACATTTCTGCGTGGGTTGTGTGTATTCATGCCTTTGTTAATGCACATAGATATTTTATGCTCGCTTCAACCATTTACGCACTGAACTTTTTTCGCAACATGATGAGCTCGTGCGTAATTGTGCGCAGGCGAAGCTTGAACATATTATCACTCTCATTCATCGAAAGCAATGCAACGATGTCCATGTTTCCAAATCTCACAGTCATATAGCTCACTCCTACAACTCCTGAACTTCAATCTACTCAGGGAGAAGATAAAAATAAAAAGATAGAGGAGCCGACAGACAAGGCTATTATGCGTGTGTACAGGTATGGGTTCGCGTCCATATTGCAAGATGGTTATAATATTGAAGAAGTATCTATTTGTGGTCTAACATATGCTCTGGCGTATTGATGTGTGCTTAGGAAGCTACAGCATATGTATAACCACAAGTTTTACACTGTCTGGGCGGTCTAGATGTGCTCGTGCTTCTAGTTACTCTGGGCAAGTACCGAACAGGCGGTTCCGTCGCGAGGCGGAGTAGCAATGCACGGAATTTGAAACTTGATATGAAGTAGCACACAATCGTCGTTGATAGTTTTCACATACATGACGTAGCTCTCATGAGTAGTGTCTATTGGCATTGACTTGTTGTCTCTGATTTGTGTATGGTTACTTGAAAATGATGTGATCCAGGACGGAGTAGTAGAATACTCACACAACAGTTTGAGAGAGTTCTTCATGGTGTCTTGTTTAATCATTATTTTTTTCTTCTGATGTCAAAGCAAAATAGGTTATACAATCGTTATTCCCAAATCAGGTTTATTTGTTTTACATCCACAGTTGCACTATGCAGTCCTGCCTCTTTCATTTGTTCGAATGGTGCGCAATTTTTCCATCTGAGCCGTCACAATTGTATTTCTGTCCTCTCACTTTACATCTTCAATATAAAATTGGCTATTTTTTCGTCATAACCGATTCACTTTTCTCCTTTCTTTCACCAGCTCGGTTCAATCGTTAACTGAGCCCATGTGCTTTTTCAGTTTTGTGGTCGACCCGGAAAGCTTCTCGCGCACGGTGGAGAATATTTTCCATTTGTCATTCATCGTCAAACTCAGAAACGCCATGCTGACTCTGTCTGAACAAGGCCTGCCACTGATCTGTATGTTACAACTTTCTCATATTTATGTTCACAGCTCTGAAGTATATGTAACGGATTTGCAATACTGAAGCATATATATATATACATATATATATATATATATATATATATTTATATATATATATATATTGCCTGACTATATGCATTCTGCACGTAAATTGTAGCAAATATTCCTGGGAGAGACAAATTGGACAATGCGGAGGAGGATACTTTGGCACAGAAGAGTCAGCTGATTATGGAGCTAACCATGGATGAGTGGGAGGTGTGTGGGTGCATTGGATGTTTACTTATGTTTTGCACACGAGACCGGTTGGCGAACTCTCGTTGTTATAGAATTTGGGATAGATGTATATAGGATGCGTGGATTTTTTCGGTTTGTCACAAGTAGTGTCTTTGAATATCGTATTCGCGCACATGTGATAGTGATTGCGTTTAGCAGTCGATTGTTGGGAGTCCTGTACGGTTGTCTGACTGTGTGCATCAATAGCGGTATAGGTGGTCGTGTATGCAGTTACTGTGTATATGTGTACAAGCGTCTCTTATGTGTAGCTATATTCGGCAGGAGAACCTATTTGCTTACCAGGTATGTATCTGTGTGATTTCTAGTTTCCGGTAGTGAGTGTGGCTTGGTCGCGTCTAACAAATATAGTTGCCGGGTGTACGCTTATTGTCGAAGCATCGTAAAAGTTTTGCGTTCATAGGTGATTGTATTCAACTCACTTTTTCAACATGACAGCTAAAGTTTTATTTAGGCTGTAAATTGTGCATATTTAATAAAAACCCTATTTACGTATTTACGTATTCTCTTAGCTGCACCTGGACAATAGAGGTGTGTTCACCTGCATATTTATCCGTGCATGTGGCGACGGGAGGAAAGTACACAAGCGCGTACATAAGATAACCCACATGTCGTTAGACTATCTACCAGTTTGCCCTATAACAACATCTCGTTCTTTCTTGCTTGCTGAATACGCCTTCTAATTTTTATCCATATACCCCACTTCAATACTAAACGACGCGTGGCACAACAACAGAATATCATAAAGGTGTTCGGCATCACCGAAAGCTTTATTGAGCGATATGATCACGACGACGATGATGATGATGATGATGATGATGATGATGATGATGAAGATGAGGATGACTCAATGCTCACGGACCAGCCTCCCACGAAACAAAGACGGCGATGAGATTGTCTGATGCATCAGTGTACATATACGAATCTTTATAGCTCATGCATTTGTATAGTAGCATACTGTATACATGCATATTTGCACTCCGACGGGGATAGAATGATACCGAATCCTCTGATAGACGGTACGATATGGCTGTGTGCTCGATAATGTTGCGCCCTGAAGAGTTGCGCAGCCTAGCAGCAGGGTTATTCGCCACATGCATCCTAAACTACTCGGGCCTTCTCATGCTTCACCGAATACTATACCAGAAGACCTGTAGAGCATCCCGATTTAATGTGCGGGACGGCCCTTTCTGCTGCATATATAAACGCATGGTGTGATATCCACTGTTGGATACACGAGGGCTTGCTATACTAGCTCAAACCATGGGCTGATTGATATCCGCCAAATCCTGGCACGATCGATAGACCGGGCCAAATGGAAATAAACATTAGAACAACGATCAAGGTTTCGTTGATTTGTCAATCAGCGTGGTGGCGCACCCCATTGCAATAGTAGCTTGATATATCGCCTGTAGTTTGATATATCGACTGTAGCTTGATATATCGCCTGTAGCTTGATATATCGCCTGTAGCTTGATATATCGCCTGTAGCTTGATATATCGCCTGGAGCTTGATATGTCGCCGTCTCAAAGAAATACAAACACTCCAAGAGAGGTATTCGCTGTACAGCCAGCCACTCCTTGGCACTTATATTATATTATATATATATATATATATATATATATATATATATATATATATATATATATATATATATATATATATATATATATATATATATATATATAATATATATATATATATATATATATATA
>NW_014039586.1:0-2256 GCF_001186125.1 Sphaeroforma arctica JP610 | reverse complement strand
TATATATATAAATATATATAAATATATATATACACGAATACTGTCATAATCTTACCACTCATATCACATACACAAACACACAAATACATCCATAGACATTACTCATACTATACACACACAAACACTCAGATACATTCATATTCTCACCATTCGTATAATACACGATCTGTCACACAAATACAAACATAGTTCTCACTCATACTATACACACACAAATGAATAGATATATTCGTTTTGCCACCACCAACACAAACAAACATACAAATACAACCAAATTTATATTCTAATACTAGCACACACAAACACACATACATTTATATTCTCTCCAACCATAGTCATTACTCATATTACAAAAATAGAAGCACACAGATACATTCATATTCCCATCACTCATATGACACACAAACATATAAATACGACCATAGTCATTACTCATACTACACACGAAAATGCACAGATATATTCATATTCTCTCCACTTATACATCACACATAGACACACAATTGCAACCATAATCATTATTTATTCGACACACTCATGAACACACCGATCCATTCATTTTTTCACCCCTTACATAACAGATACAACACACAAATATAGCCATAGTTATCATTCGTGGTACGACACAGATACGTTCATTTTCTCAGCACCATCACACACAAACATTGTATTCAATGCACCAGAACAAAAGAATGTGACCCAGGCGCACTTGAAAAGTAGATGCGAAACACATACCCTTGTTGTTAGTGAAAATAATTTAGGACAAATATTCTTATATTTCGTGAGTGTCGTGTAACACTCGGCCGGGGCCATGATTCTGATATCTTGTCTATCTAATGAAAGGATAGATTAAACATGCCAATGCGTTGCAAATATACATAGGAATTGGAAAACTCCTCCAATCCACTGTCGGGACTGTATTCAAACTGTTCAGCATCAAACTAATGTGCACGGATAAAATCTGACGAACCTTTGGTTACAATGCCGCTCGCGCAGTAGGGCTGACAGCTTTCGTTAAGTTATTTTGTATGATAGAATATTTAAACCGGAGTGTGTGCCAAAACAAAACTAAGAGAAAACGTGGGTGTCAGATAGTTGTTGTATGCCATACTGTATAGTGTGTAAATACGTCGTCTTTGGGGTCTCCAATTTTTAAATATGATATAAAGGGACGGAGAGATGGGGATTGGGTAATACTGTAGTTAACTAAATACATCAAGGCGGCTGCGGTATTGTCTTCTAAAAGACACATCGTGGGCTATGGGTCTATGGCTGAATGCTCTGCGCACATTGCACAAGGAGTCAGCCTGACTGTCAGGGACTATGGTATGTACGTGGGACGGATGAAATATGAAAACCAACCGGCGAAACGATACATACGAATCGCTTGTGGTTTTAAATTTAAAATGTTTATCGTCGTATAATCTGATAGATGGTTTTGTTTTAATTGAATTTCTATTGCGACACTTGTCGGCGGAGTGCCATTCAGTTCCGTCGGCATTCTGTTGTGAAATTAAAAATTCATAAAACTTCTGACCTATGTGTGAGGCTATGCGGCTATAAATATGCCCTATCTACGGGTTACCATGTAACCAATATATTTAGCAGCAGATAATGTAGGAGAAGGGTGGTTGCACGACAACGGTATGTATCCCTAAATCAATGTTAAAACATAAGATATACGAGTGACGACGACATCCCATTTGTCCCAAGTATGAACTGTGAAATTATACACTCAACCAAATCGTTCTAATTGGAGAAGCAGCATATTGAGATGGTGGGCTGGCTTCAGGATCAGCGTATGCTCTACTTTTGGGATCATTGTGGTATTACTTGAAGGGGACTGCCAGTCGAAGTTTAGCATACCAAAATAATAAGGTGGTAGATATCAGATACATAATCCGGGCTGAATAAGTGTGGCTTCATGATTTTGAAATATTTAGCTGATATTATAATTCATCGAAAATGCCGTTGTTACCTCAACAAACACCAATAATGAAACAGTTTGTACAGTAGTCTCTCACGACTTCCGACCACTGAAACAGAAGAATAAAAATAGGAATTTTAATGCAAAGCAGAGAACGAAACAATAAATATGCTTTGATTAGATACGCTCTAGGTTCCGGTCATTTAATGCTACACCCATATGGACAAATATAGCGACGGCCCAAGATAAATAACCTGGTCCTTAGGTGGGACACCCATATAGACACACATAGCAACGGTCCTAGATAGTTGACACGGCTCCTTATCATA
>NW_014039587.1:25727-27898 GCF_001186125.1 Sphaeroforma arctica JP610 | reverse complement strand
ATATAGCAATTGTAACATTCCCTCTCATGACAATGGTTTACTACAGGTATTCAAATCTAAGACATACGGAAATGTCTTGGCATTGGATGGTGTGATTCAATGCACAGACAGGGACGAGTTCAGTTATCAGGAAATGATGGCGCACGTCCCGTTATTTACACATCCCAATCCCGAACGTGTGCTCATCATCGGTGGCGGTGATGGCGGAGTAATGCGCGAGTGCGTGAAGCACCCGTCTGTGAAGGAAGTGATTCTTTGTGACATCGACAAGATGGTTCCTGAGGTTTCCAAGAAGTACTTACCCAATATGTCTAAAGGCTTTGACAGCCCTAAGAGCACGCTGTACATTGGGGACGGTATAGAGTTCATGCGCAATCATTTGGATTCGTTCGATGTGATTATCACTGATTCCTCAGATCCCGTGGGTAAGTTGTTTCGTAGTAGCATCAAGACTCCACTGCTTTTACTTTGCTTGCATGCACTGGTTGGTCAAATCGTATTGTCTCGTAGATATAGCAAACCGATGGGTGTACAGATTGTAAGCCTCCTCACTTCACACATAAGTGGATGAGTTGTGCTCCGTAGTGTTTGATTGACAAAGCCCAGAGTATCAAGGTGATAGGTGCTGGCACTTTACAGATCCTTTTATGGCCATCGAAATGGTGCAATAAGCCACAGGCTAAAATATATCATCTATGGGATTTGTATCAAGGGTTATGCGTTGCATTCGAGTAGCTCCTAATAATTTGTTTGCTCTTAAGCTTTCAGAATTCCCTGGGGTTTTTTTTAAAAATTATTTGGGACTTTCGCCCGCACATCCGCGGCACTACAATTAATAATACTCGTAATAGCAGTACTCATAACTGTCTATATCAAGTTGCCAAGTTTGTCTTGCGGTGTAGTGTTTATCCAGGACATATACTGACAAACTATTAGGGGTGGCCCACGAATCGGTGATTTGATTCTCTGGAGATCAAGTGTCACACCTGCAAGTAGTAAACTGGAGCTCGATATGCACTTCGAACACGGCTTTTCTAACATTCATGGGCTTGATTCTCGCGCACCACAGGCCCAGCCGAGGCTCTTTTCACAGACGAGTACTACCAGCTGATGAAGAGTGCGCTGAGGGAAGGCGGCATAGTGTGCTCACAGGGCGAGTGCATGTGGTTGCACCTTGAGATGCTTGCGAAGATGGTATGTACGCATTTACGCATCTATTTGTTGAATATATGCTGCCAAAAGTCCGTGGCAGAAGGGAGTTCGACTGGTGTGCTTGTTGTGCTTGTGTAGAACAATCGCTTTGAAAGGCGTAAAACGATTGTGTTGTTTGTAGCCTTAATGGACGGTAGAGATGGCAATCTATATCGAATCGCTTCTATGTAGGGCTCGATGTAGGTGGAGCTTCCCATGATCAGTAAGGTCCAAGTGATAGAATATCCATGCACTCCTACAGAGGGGATATCGCATGTGATTTAGAATGTGACAGTTTCGTTGTATACTTGGAATTAGGCTCAATGTGAGGTTCCTTCCTTCTATCTTCCATGTGAATACTGTGGCTGGCTCGTGGTGAATCTCTAGGTGCTCATCTATTGTTCAGGACAAGAAAGGTAGCGCATATATACGCGATTGAGGTCAAACTTGTCGTAGCAGCTATATCTTTTCATCGGCTACCGGTATATGTGACAAGTAAACAAATCCATTTTGTTGTTGTGATTTTTACGCACTCACTAACAACACATCACACATCCCTGCAGATCAAGTTCAATAAAAACATATACCCCTCTGTTGGATACGGGTATGTGTGTATCCCCACCTATCCTAGTGGACAGATTGGTCTTTTGATGTGCGGCAAGGCCGAAGGTACAGACTTCAGCACTCCGGCGAGAGAGCTTACTGAGGAAGAGGCAAGTATTCTGTGTGCATATTACACTTCTGCGATGAGTGTGTATATATGTAAGGGTCGAGGGTGTATATATGCAAGGGTTGAGTGTGTATATATTTAAGGGTTGGGTGTGTATATATTTAAGGGTTGGGTGTGTATATATGCAAGGGTTGAGTGAATAGATATAAGGGTTGAGTGTGTATATATATAAGGGTTGAGTGTGTGGTCGTGTATTTATGCAAGGGTTGGGTGTGTATATATGCAAGGGTTGAGTGTCTATATGCAGGGG
>NW_014039587.1:16659-25707 GCF_001186125.1 Sphaeroforma arctica JP610 | reverse complement strand
AGGGTTGAGTGTATAGATATATATAAGGGTTGAGTATATATATATATAAGGGTTGAGTGTATAGATATATAGAAGGGTTGAGTGTATATATATATAAGGGTTGAGTGTGTGGTCGAGTGTGTATTTTTGCAAGGGTTGAGTGTGTATATATGCAAGGGTTGAGTGTGTATATATGCAGGGGCTGAGTGTGTAAATATGCAAGGGTTGAGTGTGTATGTATGCAAGTGTTGAGTGTGCATATATGCAATGGTTGAATGTGTATGTATGTAAGGGTTGAGTGTGTGTATATATGCAAGGGTTGTGCGTGTATATATGCAAGGGTTGTGCGTGTATATATGCAAGGGTTGAGTGTGTCGTGGTGTGATACCGTTACTGTTCTGGAACAGGGTTCGTACGTAGGTGTCCGCGTTGGCCTTTATTTAGCATGTGTACACAATTTGAATAAATTGTTCAAGCAAAGTGCTGAACACAATCAGGTACATGCTAAAAATTGAGCACGGGCGAGCACAGTTTGGCTTCTCAACCGCCACCACAATTTCGTGGTTTGTACACATTCACGTAACGTGTTACGGTATATCCTCGTGCACATGTGCAAAGGACGCTCATCGAGTTCGTGTTGTGCCAACCGTCCAGAAGCATCGAATAGATGTAGTGGATATCTTGATACATTGGTTCGTTACCCGACACTAACTAACCCATCTGTGGTAAATCTGATTCTTGATACCTCAGGTGGAGAAATGGGAACTTAGATACTACAACTCGGCCATCCACAAGGCTGCCTTTGTACTTCCCGAGTTTGCCCGCAAAGTTCTGAAGTAAAGAGAGACTAGGGCCTACTACAGCAGCAATAGACCTTGGGCGCGACTCACACCCTTAATTATGCAAGAGTATACCCACTACATATATGCAGACCTCGTGAACAACACCTACAGCGGACTTCATAGTCAGTGACTCTTGCAGAATAAAATAATGCGGTCTCAGATGTGGCAACCCAACCTCAAGTCGCGCCTTATGAGACTGTATCCACAGGGAGATTGTGTGTTCTAAACAGATAGCAGTGTCCGGGTTGTTACAAGAGCATTATACAATTGCGTAAAATAGACTACACATATAGTCACATACTGGAAGGCACGGTGCAGATATATCTATATAGGCATCTATTCTTTGGCACGTCAGATTACGCATGCTGGTCCGTAATATTGAAAAGATATTGAATGGCAGCGGTAAATAATTAAAAAGTAGTATCAAACGAGCATATATCATCCGGAATCAGGGCCACATTTGATTTGAGCAGTTGATTTATTCAGTCTTGCTATCGACCATTCTTCTGTACTGTACTTTCTGTATGCGTCTTAATTGGGGTGGGGGCATACTCACTAAATTTGGCTTCAATGGCCTTATCTTCTAATCCTGGTTTGGAATAAATCATTCTAATTAGTTATTAAATTGGGCACGTTATCCACTAATACGGGTTATAATTCCAGCAATCGTATTCAGTAGCCGGCGAGTAGAACTCGCTGGTCCAAATGTTGGCATTGCCCCCGTCCATAATCCTCAAGTAGCCGCTTGTGTCCAAAAGTAGACTAAATGGGCCAGTTTTGGCCTCTGCACCCTGATATCCGGTTCTCCACAGCACCTGTATGAAGTCAAGATACCGAAAGTCTCGTTGAGTCGGTTGAAAAACTGGTACATAGACATCCCAATACACTGCAGCCTCATACCAGCACTATCTATAAGCACTACTAGGAGTGTAGCCCATCAAGTCCAGAACAGTAACACATTTATAGCCAATATTATATCCATAAATGAATACATAAAGTGGAACCCACTGTATATCGGCACAGTAACACATCTATAGATCATACCATATCCATAAATGGATATATAAAGTGTAACCCACTATATATTGGCACAGTAACACCTCTATAGACCATACCATATTCATACACAGATATATCCCTCGCTAATGCGGGAGTATAAATACATTACTATCTTTCACATATCAAATCGATCGCCGGCAACCACACCATACACCTACCGTATTGGCCTCGTCGACCAGTAACAACTCGCCTCTAGTAGACAGCCCAAACCTCGTCGCGCCTTGGGCCGGGCCATTAGACTCGTAAAGGTAACTCGAGAAGTACGGTACACCATCACCCGCGTACATAGCCATGTGGCCATTGGCAGAAACGGCGGCAACGTGCCCACAACTGCTTTGTAGATACTTCCCACCATAGGCAATTCGTTCCGACTCCTGGAGAGTGTCTTTCCTGAGACATACTTTACCTGAAAGTACCGCGAGGGAGTGGGCCGAGGGTTAGTACCGATAGAATGATACCGCGTGATGTTGTCGGCATGCTATGGTTGCTATACAGTACAGAGTACGATCAGTTGCATTCGAGAAATCTCTGTGGGGGTAGCAAGCAAAACAACTACAAACAACTACCAGTACATGTGGTGTGCGTTAAACCTTGTAAGTCACGAAGCCGCACCAGGAGGCAGAGTTTTTTAACTTACCATTACCAGCGTATCCTGTGGCACATTGGCATCTGTAAGCGCCAGCCGTGTTGACACACTCAGCGTTTGCAGAACACGTATAGCCCTGCGCAGCACACTCGTCAATATCTGCGAGTTGGTTTGTCCAAAGGCCAACGAATATATCGGGTTTTTTTTTGAAATTACACTGAACTTGTAAGACTAAAGAAGACAGTAAAGGTAAGCTACTCAAGCCAGTGTATAAACGTTGACCTAACGCCACGCGACGGTCTTTTGACAAACATACCCTGACAGTTGGGTGGTTGTATAACTCCGTTCGTGCAGGTTGCGATACTTTCACCCACAACCTCGTACCCAGTAGGGCAGGCCCATACGAAACTCTCGCCCTCTTGTAGCACCGTATTGGTCCCTGTCGACAACGAACTGCACGCCACTGTGGCATTCGAATACAAGAAACGAGGGGGGTTGAGTATAGGGGTGGATGAAGGCTACACATGAGAAAGAATTGGGAAAAAAAAAAGGCGTCGTCGAGTGACAAAGCTTATTATATGCGAACATGGAAACCTGTCGGTATGATTAATGGTACGCGATCGGACATGAACGCACATTGCTGGATGCGAACTGTGGCGCCGAGCGAACCAGAGCACCGTCTGCAGCCAGTTAACCAAGATCAACGAACTCTCGCAAGCACTCGGGTGCACGCACACAGGCATACCTGGACATAGTTGTACATTACACGTTTCGTACTTTGGCGTTGTGCACTGGAAGTCTCTGATACACGCCCTCTGCCGAGTGCCTCCCCCACATGACACAGTACACTCGGACCATGGACCATACGGAATGTCATCAGCAGGTGCAGTAACTCCAGGTGCAATGACCTCCACACCTAATTAGGGTAACGTGGTGTTGTATGAGCTTGTAACCGGGCAGCATGAGCCATACATATGCTGTTTGGTAAATATAGTGAGGTTCAAACACATCGCAGTGATCTGCCGGATAACCAGAGCAATTAGAAAGCTTGCAGCTGAGGTATAGTACAGCAACTGTGATGCATGAACCAAAGTGAACGCGCAGAATACACAAGTACGTGTCGACAAACTATATCGAGTATAATACTTTCCTTGCTACATATTAATACACAGCAGCATGCCTCTGTCACTTATTTATATATACCACCAACTCACCATCTTGCTCGCAAGATTTCCAGAGTGAGTGTTCCGCTAGCAACCATGAGTATCCGCTTGACCGGGCAGATATACACATCGCATCACCATCCGTATAAGAATAGGATGTTCCCAAAACAGCCTATGAGCACGTTGCAGAGTAAGGTGAATTGGGGTTAGAAACCGAAAGTGAAGATCCCAACATCAATGTGTGTTCACGGCTGCTCATATGTCGAGATCTCATAATCGAGAGTACAATGAAAGCCACCAGTCTTCTTTTATATAGGTTTCTATGATATCGAATACGAACAAACCTTGTTGGCTGCAATGAAGGGTTGCAGATCATCACATTCGGTGTAGGTAAAACATTCTTCGTTCACGGCCAAATCGAAGTATGGTTCCAACTCGGCAATCTGCCCCAAATCGTTCTATTTAGTATAGAGCAGATAGTTAGTGGATTTCAGGAGTGACTCAGTTTAAAAAAAAAAGGCATGAGTTGTTAGTACTTCCTATTGTGTACGAGTGCCGTGCACAGGCGAAAAGTCACTAGCAACTACATACGAAAGGACAGACAACGCTAGAAAAATACAGGAATAATCGAGGAATGAAGCAAATAGAGCACGTTTTTTAACTAATGAACCATGTATACAAACATATACAAATACATATCTATACATACAAACGTACATATATATATATACATGCATATATTCCCACATGCACACCTTTAGGGCTACAGCCATGCCGTACTGATGGGTGGTTTGGGCGAGCCATGTATTGTAATTCATTTGCGCAACTCCGGTGGCCGCGTCATAGCGCGGCACTCCGGGCAAAGCATCATTGGCCCAACTGTCCACATTGTCAAATTCAATGACCTGACATCCCTTGTTCGCAGCGGTGATGATGCGGTTTTGCATCAACGCCTAATGGAAAGTGAACATTGTGGGTTGTCGGAGTAAGTATATATATATATGAGCATATACTTGGAATGTGCCTCAGACATGTTTATGAGGGCGGATACATCCCGTTGTCATAGCAGCCCATATACATGCATAGGGCAGATTCAAAACTGGCCGACACGGTGATTAGAGCTCTCATGAATCAAAAATAAAGATAGCTATACAATGCAAACGGAATCAATGAAATCCATATACATACCAGAAGGTAGTTGTGGTATGGATTTGTGGGGCGCATATCTAGCCATAGTTCGTCCCAGCCAGACATACTGTTAGCCTTTATTTGCGAAGGGAATTGTGCAGCATCGGGTCGCCAGTCTTCGTACGAACCAGCGGATATATAACACATGACCGTCCATCTGGAGGATGTATACAAAATCTGAAACATTAATATCAGCAAAAACCTTTCAGGCCCTATCTAGAACGTTTAGGGCAGGAAAGTCTAAATCTAACTGCGAATCAATTAGCAATATAATGCTTAGGGCTCATACATCTTAGGTCAGTTGGCAAATATCCAGTAAGCGTTCGTAATTCCAAATACCTTACCCTAAAATTCGTGTCTATTTTGCTTACCCCATATTCCGATAGTACATTATTGTGTCCACAGGAGTATCGAACATGTCTGTATCTACCACACCACCATTGGTAGCCACTGGAGGAATAACTAATTCTTGACAGCTTTCTTCATTTGCTTGTCTATCGGGACACCACGCCCGATTAAGCCAACTCACACCCGCAGGTACCGTCACCCATGATAGACTCGGGCCTTGAAGCACGCTTGCGGAAACACTGTCTGTATGGGAAAGAGTGTACAGAGAAGTGCCTGGATTACTTTAAAGTGTCGTGTACAAGTTAAATTCAAGTAAACATGAATATAATTGTACTAAAATCTCGATGTACATATATATGTATACATGTATACATGTACAAGATAATACAAATACCTATATATCTATATATATACATTAGGCATATATAGGTATCGCAGGAACACACAAACATATACATGTGTATATATTATATGTGTATAAATATACACATATACAATATGAAAAGATGTGTATGTGTATATTTTAACATATAGATACAAAGTATACATGTACATATTAGATATATATATATATATATTTACAAAAAAGAATGTGTATATTTATATATGCGCAAATACACTATAATTTTTGACATATATACTTCTTATATATACATCATGTAGAACATGAATACACAGTATAATATAATTAATATATATATATATATATTTATGAAGATATATATACTGTGTACAATATGCATATATACATAATATTCATATCGTTTATATATATATAAGTACGAGTGTGAGTATGTATGTAAATATATATATATACACACACACACACACACATATATATATGTGAATATGTACATAAACGCAAGTATATAATATATATAATATTTATATATACATACATACATACACACAAACATATATATATATATAAATAATAATATACATTATATATATATATCTAAATATATAAATATACCACACCCAACCACACACAGACACACAGACACACAGACACACACATATATATATTATACAAATATATGCTGGTATTGAGACGATTTTGATATAAGGAAACTGCTACGGTTATTCGTGATCAAATATACACTATTTGTCAAGTTACAGCTTTTTCCCTATACATATAGGTGATGTGACACTCGTGGCAGAAATTCGCGTACAGCAACACATTCTATGAGGGACCGTGTATGTCGACATATAACTTTGTGTGCGCTGAACTAATGCAGGGAAACTTTGTGAAGTGACATCTCATACCTGCTGCGGAAACGAAGCCCAGCATACAGTAAACAACTGTCAGTGGAAACATATTGTAGTACGGTAAGTTCCGACAAAGGTTTTATTAATTTGGCCGGCTAGATGCGCTCTGGGTGACTGGATCTTCTGGCGTCAACGGCATATATACAAGTAATTATGTATCAAGAATTCTCTACGTAAACCTAAAACCCACCTATGCACTCTACTTTCTCTGACAGACGCTCATTGAGAGCTCTCTACTACTCTCTTTAGTGAGAGCGTTCCATGGCTGATGACTCCCGTCAATACTGAGCCTGTGTGCCACCTGCTCTACCGGTCTACCCAATTTTTTTTTGTGCAGAATAAATAAATGAACAGACACGGGGTAGCGGGCATACAATCTGATTCGACAGAACTACGAGTCCACGAGCAAAAAAATTAAGCATGGAATGGCAGGTATGCTGACTTGCTGAGCAATTTGTTGTTGTTTTTCTTAAAAAGAGAAAAGAAAAACTTTCAGAAAACTGCCCGATGTTGTTTTTCTATGTCTTGTTTTTTTCTTTTAAAAAAACATAAACAAAAAAATACAAAAACAAAATAGAAGGAGAATATGTAGAAAACAGCATATTTAAATAGCCTTCATTAGACAGTTGAAATCCATTCAGTTGTCAGGTTCAATACTACAAGAAGTTCATGGCCCTCTGGATTTGGGTCTCGAGCAGAAATCGTCGTAAATAGCGGAAATCGTAAATTGAGCGCCGACTCAAATCCAGAGGGCCATGAACTTCTTGTAGTATTGAACCTGACAACTGAATGGAATTCGGGGGTTATTGTTTTTTACATACTTTTTTTTCAGAGAGGCCGATAATAATTAGAAATTGAGGAAATTAAGATATGTAAATTTATCATCTTGATAGTTAATATGTAGCCTTCTTCTAAATTATTAGACAAGCCAAACCAGAGGAAAATTTGGTTCTTATTTTAGGGTTTTTGTACCAAGCTCCGAATATACAATACATATGTAGGCGCTTTTACTGTAGCTCGAATTTCATAGCCCCTAAAAAAGTAACAGAAAATCAAAAAAAAAGTCAAAGTAAAAAGTTAAATAAGTATTTTTACAAAACAATAGTTGAAAAGTACATTTTTATATAAAAAACAAATATGTAATGAAAATTTACATTTATATTTAGGTCTCTTGAGTCTTGAGTCTTGTGAGCTACAGTCAAACCTCTTTAACTGTCCACTTTTCAATAGGGATGACCCCATATATATGTTAGGACTATTTTACTATATTTTACAAATTGTGATGGAGTACAGCCTGGAATTTGGAAAGACATTGAGTAAATATAAATAAAAGCAAGTCGAAGTATTTATCTAAAGAGTGTTTGCTCTGATACTGTCCCACAGGTCAGCGCCAAGCTTTATTTTCCTGTCGTATAAACCTTTTTTAAACGGTTTCAACGCTAATATATGACCAACGAAACCCCAAAATTGCACTTCGATTCTGCACCTAGAAATCATGAAATGGGCTATAGCAGCTGTTTCGATCGATCATAAACTAGCATTGAAAGTCATGACGCATTTCCTACTTCCAACTGACAGCACATTTTCCCAACAACTTTTACACTTACCAAACAGTGGCGTTTACAGTTTACACAAACGCACACACAAATTGCGGCAGACCTGCAGGCTGAGCATACTATTCCACGCAATTATAGCCGTATAAGCCTGAAGCCAGTTGGTTGTCAGTGACGAACAAACATCATGCCAATATACGAGGAAGCAAGTAATATTACATGCCCAATAGACCAATGGCAGGTCAAATTCGCCGCGTGCATGTGGGACAAATCTGCGGACCTAGAAACACCTCCATGAAAATTCTCAGGACCATATATGTAATAAAAATTGAACTTTAACGTTTTTATCGCCAGGGTATAAAAGTTTTTTACACTGGAAACGGCTCGAGCTTAAGTCATCATCAGCGCCTGAACGTATAGAGGGTGTACCTGGACTACCTGCATCAGAACCTGTCACCTCTTTAAATGTCCACCTTTCGGCTCAGGACGGACCCTGGACAGTTAAAGAGGGTTGACTCTACATAAATAAATACAGAAATATAGAAATATAGTCTTAACTTTATTTGTAAATTCAGCCTTGCATATGTATTGAGATTGTTTTATATATAAAAAAAACGTCTATTTCGTTTGTAAATATGACTGAAGAGTTTTTTTCTATTTGGTTATTTCTATTTTTGAAAGAAAAAGCAAATCAATTGACTCTATATTGATTTGATTTTCGTTTGTACATGTATGATAAATACCGTAGCTCCTTGTTCGTTACTCCTTTTTTGAAACAGCAATTAAAAAAATAAATGACTCAATGAGTCTAATCTCAAGGCTAATAACTCCAGAGATTACGCACTCTCCACCGTCTCCACTCTCCAGTCCCCGGCCTCCACTCTCCAGTCCCCGGCCTCCACTCTCCAGTCCCCGGCCTCCACTCTCCAGTCCCCGGCCTCCACTCTCCAGTCTCCGGCCTCCACTGTGCGCAAGTGATTGTGATTTAAAATTAATAGTGATTTACCGATTGCAAATATATATATATAAATATATATATATATATAAATATATATATA
>NW_014039587.1:11350-16573 GCF_001186125.1 Sphaeroforma arctica JP610 | reverse complement strand
GTATATTNATATATATAGTATTATAATTATATAATTATTATTAGTTATATAGTATATATATATATTANATNTATAATATATATATATATATATATATATTGATTATTTTGATTTTTAGTGTTTCGGGTTTTATTTGTTTAAAAAATAAATAAATAAAAACAAAGCAAAAGCACAGTATGTATTTAAGGCGGAAGTCGGAAAGGCTATGTAGTATTTCTATATTTGGTTAAAAAATAGAATAAAAATTACTAAATACTTTTTGTTAAATAAAATACTGCCACAGTCAGCCAGGTTCACGTCAGCAGCGGTCAGTCACACAGGAGCATTTCCTATGTACAGAGGCATAGAGCCACAGACGCACCCCCCAAAGAGAGAGGAGAGAGAGAGACTGAGTCACCGAGAGAAAGTGGCAAAGACCAGAGGGCAAGGAGGCAGAGACTCCAGAGTTGCCACGGTGCGGATTGCGGAATCGTGCGTGATATTTTTTTTTGACTTTATTTCTAAAATATTTTCTTTTTAATTTCAAGACTGCTTTCAAAAAGTACTATGTATTTATTGTAAATATGTAATAAAATAGTGAATACTCTTTGGTTTTATAATATCAAAAAACAAAAACAAAAACAAAATGCACTCGCTGTTTTTTGTTGTTGTTGTTGGAGAATTTGAGAATTGAGACTCACCATTGGGAGTTGGAACGTAGAAACTGGGGTGGAAGTTGGAACAACCCCGCTGTCCCCACCTGCGAGAGGTATAAATGAGTACTGCCGATTGCCGAATATCGATTAAAATCGGCCACATGCCCTTCCCGACTTCCCCCTATTCCGGTTCTGTGAGAGTTCACTGCCAGTTCAATGAACTCCACATTTTTATATATTCGTAGCTATTTGTAACGTGTATTTATTAGTGCGGTCTGTAGATAACTGGATATCGGGTATGTATTGGATACAGTTGGAGTGTTGGACTTGTGGTCTGTGGAGGCACCGAGTACACATTTATTTATTTAATTTCGTATCGGCAATTTTCATATTTGTTTCGAATTCTCGATTTGTATGACAACTATCGATCCCGAAAACGTTCACGTCACAAATGCGTGCTTACGTCACGGGGGTTGCCAGTCCACAGGTAATATATGAGGCATTAGCCTTGGCTTGAGTGGTTTCTACGAAGTATTGCATCAAGCACGTATCATCATGAGAGAACATTCGGATTCATTTATCGTCTGAAACTGGAATTCGTGAATTGGGATTGGCCCCCACTCAGAGCGATGCCGGTAAATTGCAAATATGTACAAGAAGGTGGCAGTCTTGCTGGAATGGCAGCGCTCGTTTACTCATCGACTGTAATATTTCGATACCTGGATCAAAGTTTAATAAATGTAATGTAGTGAGAAACACCTACTTAACGCACGGAGGTTGCCAAAGGTATTACAGTTTGGAAATGTAAATTTGGTAGTGAATATATTATATCACGAATAGAAGCACACACACACAACCAACGAACAAATGTACATTCAAGGGTAGGTCCGTTACACTAGTAAACTGCGACTACTAACCGAAGTTTGCTTGTCCCCAATTCATGACGATTTTCCATTCAGTCGGTGTCACTGCAATGCAACACCACTTGACGATTTCTTTGGTATCTCACTAACAATGTTTTGTGGGATATTAAAGTTTGTACACACCGGTAGATAGAAATAGCATTCCCATAGTTTAATTATATACTTTAATATGTATGCAAACTTTGCACTTACAGAGATTGGTACTTAGCTACATGGTGGTATGTTAATGATCTGTTTGATTGTATGACATGAAATAATTATACTTTAAATAAATACTCACATATAACGATGCCGCGTCTATTTTGAATCGGGCACCTTTTTGGGTCATTGAAGTGTGTGCACCGCTCTAAGGCAGCCTACATATTTTGTGATAGCTGCGAGCAAACCCGAAGGCTCAAGCCTTTAAAAAGTGTTTGTCCTCGGAGACCATCCCGAACGGAACCATATACATAGCAGTAATTATTACACGTGGATCTTGCTCTTGTGCGAAATATGAAGTGTAGAGTGTGAGTGCCATATGCCAAGGTGGTACGTCGCTGGAACCTTGCTAAATAGTATATGCAGTTGGAGCGTATATGGTACTTCATCTGAAGAGATGGTATATGCCTGTGAAATCAATGGAAGTAATGAATATCATATAAATTACAGTGATCTACATCGGTCTGTTTGGGCTGTGCAAACTGCGCATCGGATGGTGGTCGGGTGTCTAAACACAGTTCAGGCTATCTACTTGCAAAAGCCCATATGATGTGAAATCGGGGTCTACGGCTTTGAATTCCTTGGCCTGATCATTGGGACACACACCCACATCCCCTTGGTATATGAGTTCGTAGTCTGGATCCTGCCCGTGTCTGACAATTATCAACTGATCTTTATTTCTATCGATACCCAATACAAATCTGTTTGAAAAGGGAAGGTGATAAAGTGATGAGTGCGCCGCAATATATACATAGCACACATCAGGGCGCACCAACATCCATCGGTTATCATGTTGGTCCCTTCTCCCACCCCTCTCTCCATTAAAAACCTATTGATAACGTCCGCATGGATGATACACAATCTGTTTCGAAATCAAACAGACTCATCGAAGTCATGTTTCAACAAACGCAACCCATTTTGTTTGGAAATGACACACGGGTAGCTTGAAGTTGAAGCCCTAAATTAGGATAGATGATCTTTGAGAAAGGCACATACTGTCGAAGAGGCCCCCAGAAAGGCCCACCCCTCGGCGATATGGTACGATCCTCATTCCACACCCAGAATTGGGCTCTGTTGGCATCATCAGATAGTGCATACATAGGGAAAGCACGCACTGGTAGTCCTGTTTTAAACTGGCAACGGTAGGGTGGTTCGGCGAAGCCTAGAATTGTACTGAATGCTGTGAGCACCAGCGGACCTGGATCGGAGATTCGGCAAAAATATACCCAAACAATCAATATGCATACCTTAGAGTATACTCGTACTCGATAGTAGACAAATTTAGGGATCGGAGTATGGATGGTTAATTTCTATATTGTGAACACGAACATTTAGACATCGGCTGTTGTTAGTGCAAGATATACCACAAGGACACGGGGTGCTTTAGCCAATATAGCAACCCCTAGATCAATGATCTTGGGCGATCCCACTAACACGCGCACGAGCACAATCCACAACTTAAATTCGCGTAGGCCACTTTCAATTATCAAATTGGCAGAGAAAAAGCTAAAATACACGTATCAGTACATCGAGGTCAAACCACAGCTTGGGAGTCCTATTTCGCTCAAAATGCGCCTGCTTATCGCTATTGGCGTGGCAGGAACAGTTAATGCTTTCACGTCACAGAATAAAGCCACACTCCACATAATCTCGTATATATGATGTGAAACCGCTCGTACCAATAGAATCGTAGACACAAACAACACACCAACATACCTTCTCGCTTAGATCGCTTGAAAGCACCTCCCAGTCTCTGATACTCATCGCAGCTCGAACTTATCACGCCAATTGTTTTCACGCAGCCGTCGGGGTGGGCATAGTTTATGAACATCGCCGCATCCTTACTATGTGCATTAAGCCCTGCACAATGGAGACACATGTACGTGTGAGTAGTTGACAGAGTTCGTGTATAGGTCGATGCCAAATGTCTATACTAGGATGAATTCCGCCGGCATTCGCCAGAAGTTGTGACTAATTGTTGGCCATTTTTATTGAAGGCCGAACTTTACGTTTATTGAGGGTTTGGGCTAGTCGTCACGCTGCACAGCTTCCTGATTCTATGCACACGGCTCCTCTAAGAGTGAAGTCGAATAGACAGAGTCCGTAGTTATGCTACACGGAGTTTATATATCTGCAGTTGCCGACATCAATAGGTACAACTGCAACGTACTATACCCTGCACGCTACCCACTGACCACGCAGGATTGCATATAATGAAGTAGAATATCAAGATATAATGAGTGCTCACTATTATCACCTTCAAGTGCAGCTTATTCCGCGAACAAATATCATGCGATGACAAGCTTACGTAACATCAGCGGGAATTCAGTTAGAAAGATGATTTAATATGGTATTATTTATATAAATTTAATACAGAGTCGAGCATGCCCCTATTCGCAATGAAGGACAGGGAATCATACCACAAAAGGCAAAAGCCATAGAATAGAAATCTACAACGCAGCCAACTAGAAGTATATCCTATCATTTGTGAAGGATATCTCGTGATCACATAACAGCTATTTATACTTGCGCAAACAGGTATAAGCAGTGTACACTACACACACAAACACATTCACTCTCTCTCTCACAGAGACACACTCAGAGACACACGCATATATATATATATATATAAATAAATATAACTATAAATATATATACATCTATAGAAAGATATACATAGTACACACGCTTATATATATACATACATGCATGCATACAAACATACAAACAAATATACAAACATACATACATACATATATATTTATTTGTATATTTATATATATAAACATATATACATACATATGTATATGTATAGGTATATATATATATTAATCAATATTATACATATACATATACATTTATTACAGATATGTTATATATATGAAAACGTTGTATCTATGTTTGCATATATAAAATAATATTATATATATACACATACAAACATACGTAGATACAAATATACACAAACATATGCATACACACACATATATATATATATACACACTGTATGCATGAATATGCATTTGCATCTATATATATATACACACACACACACACACATATATATATATATATATTAATACATATACATTCGCATATTTATCAACGTGAATGTGTGTATATATAGTATAGGTTTATATACTTACAGACACAATCACACACACACACATACATAAATAGAAAAAGTAGGTTTATATTTAGAGGTAAAAGAATATATATATACATAACTATATAGATATAGATATAGATAAAGATATAGATATAGATATAGATATATATATAAACACATATATACGTTATTGAATGAATATACACCTACACACAGACACAGGCACAGACACAGACACGGACATACACACACACACATATATATATACATACATAATATATATATATATATACATATATATTTATATATATAAGTATATATATAAATATACATATATATATATATACATATATATATA
>NW_014039587.1:0-8909 GCF_001186125.1 Sphaeroforma arctica JP610 | reverse complement strand
CGTACTATATATATATATATATAACTATATATATAGATACATAGCTATGTATATAACTATATATAACTATATACAACTATATATATATATTTATATATATATATATATGTGTGTGTATAAGATATAAACATAGACAGTGGTGCAGAGTACATACATAAGTTTACGTAGATATGTAAAAAGTCGTGATCGCGTTGACTCTGCAGCGAATGCAATACATATAACGCACGGTTGGTTATCAGTTCATTCAAGGACCACCTCCTACCACGGCGCCAAGCCAAGGACTTGTAAATATGTCTCTATCCAACTTTCCCCCGCTCCACGACCGGCCGCTATCACATGAGCAAACTCGTCCCTTCCGGTATACAACTCAAAGCTCGTGGGCACACAGTCTTAAGTACTAGTCTCCTTGATCTTACTCAACATGTCTCGCCGTATTGACGTCGCAGTATGGAACCTCGTGACATCCAGGAAGATACCGTTAGCTTACAAAAAAAACACATGTACATAGGAGAGCCATAAATAAACTGTGATTTGATATACATATGAGTGTGTATTTAGTCGTGTCTTGTTTACTTTTTCTATAACCAATAGCCTTCACAAGTCCATGAACATAAACATACTGAAAAAATATAAACAAAGAGGCAGCGCCGCAGTGGTCAGTGGTGGTCTAGAGTCACTGAGTTGTGAGCTGGTACATACATCTTTAGTATTTACTGCTGCAGCAGTGTTTTTAAAAATAGCTGCGCCCTCGACTCCTCTGTCAAAGACTCAGAGTCAGAGTGCATGCATTCGTTATGTAAATATTTGTTTGTTTTTAAAATGTTTGTATAGTCGTGATTGCGTTGACTCTGCAACGAATGCATATTTACAGTATTTAGATTTTTTTTTTCATAGCCTTCTCCTGAAAAAAGAACATGCATTTTTGGGATGAATCTTTTTTTTTGAATATTATACAATTTTGGTATAAATTGTTTTGAAAACAACAAGAGGTTTTTTATGCCGCGATGGTATTTATTGTGAATTTATGTATGTATTTATTTATTCTATTTTTATAGGACGCTTCAATGGATCTATTTATAGTATGTATAATAGTATTTACCTGTATAATTTTCATAGCCGCCTATAAAAGACGTATTTTTGTACTTTATTTTATTTTATTTGTTTTTGTGCTAAAAATGACATGTATTTTGAGGGCAGCCTAAATATATGAGTCCTACATACATATCAGCTATTTATGTATTTATGTATTGTATGCTAAAAAAATAATGACGACAAATCAACAAATGAAACCTGCAGTAAAGACCGTATCTTATTGGGCTATTTGCAATGTAACTAATTTGAGTAGGTTTAAAAAAAAAAGAGCAATGTTGTTTCAACTTGTGATTTGTGAAATGAAAAAAGTTAAAAACAAACAAAAACAGTTCATATTTTGTTTTTAAAAAAAATACATACAAGTTCTGAAAACTTGAATACAAAAGCACCGACAGGAATCAGAATTTCAGAAGACCACAGACTCACAGAGTCACAGACCAAGTTGACAACTGACAACAAGGAGTTTTCAACTTTTCATACCTGTTGTTTATGACATTATAATGAAGTCATGTGCAGAGTTCACTGGTGAGTAGCTCCCGGACTGCTAGGCAGACGGCAGCCCCAGTCTCCCAGATTCCCTCAGCGAGTGCACACTGCACCTGATGGCCGACTTTAGGCAAACTTTAGGACCGGCTACTGTTGCACAACCTATTATGGTTCTACCTTTCCTAATATGGAAATGGTACAGGGATACGGCCTACAGGCTAAATATTTACACTTTTACAGGCCTTCAGAGTTCAGGCTGCACCGCTTGTCCAGTCACGAAGTCACTACAAAAATGGTTGTATATATTTTGTTTTAAGAAAATAATTTTCACGAATAATCTGATAGGGATTATAGACGTATGTACGTGTATGTAAACCGTTTGTTTACAAGAAGAGAGGAGACGCGGACACATCATATATCTAAATAGAGAGAAACAAACATTATAAAACCGTTTACGTTTAAATATGCTTGCTCCCAGTTTTTAATTGCTTATTAGTAAATATATACAGCTGCTCCACTTTCCTCTGTCCCTTGTTGACCAAATTTGAAATTTCTTCAGTGATTAAAAACTGTAAACAGAGCTCGCACAGCCGCTGTTGTATCAAAAGTCGAATGTAAGTAGTTGTACAACAACAAGCGATTGACAGTATCTTATTTAACACAGTACGATACATAAATAGCCTATAGCTCACGGCAACAACAGAGCTTTAGACTTCAACCTCATTGTTAATACACACACTTCGCCGTACATACCCTCTTCTCACTTGCCACTATGTCATCCCTAAGTGCCGCTGAGCTTGAGCAACTTAACGCAAACGCAGCAGATGAAGCGACACAGGCACTGCGCTTCAAAGCGCTCAAGGGTAAACGCATGTTGTTCATCTCTGGTTCCTTCATGTACCCGTCCATGGCTGGAACTCTGAGTGATCACTGCAAAGCCCTGCGTGAGTACGGTGTGCACATCACAGGTGTATACCACGAAGCTCGCAAAGGTGAAGGTTACCACCAACAGGCAGAAGAGCGCAGTTGCCACGATAGGGCGATCCTCTGCGATATGGATGGGGAACCAGCCCGGGCGTCTGAGAGTATAGTCGCTGCAATTAAAGCCGCTGGTCTGGAAGGTGAATTCGATGGTGCATACTCACCTCACGAGTCGACACAGCCCATGTTAGGTAAAGTATGTGAGCTATTGGGTATCTTTGGAAACCCTTTCTCGGCGTATGAGATCGCAAGAGACAAGTATGCGACACGTAAAGCGCTCGAGGCTGCTGGTCTAAATACTGCACAGGCGGTGCAGATCTGGACAGAGAAAGACATCGCCAAGGCTGCTGAGAAGGTCGGGTTCCCCATGATCATAAAGCCCACCGTAGGTATGTCACCATAGCTGTATGTATTGTAACGCGAATGTGTATACTTATGTATCGTCAATATAATACAGTAGACAGATTGCAGATATAATGTATTCGTTGTCTAGGAAAGTGAAAAGTGCTTGATGATTTTCTATAGGTCTCTGTGTAAACAATATCAATCGTATACAAAGTTAAAACTGTACGTGTGAGGTGTTGCGATAACGCGTTCCTGTATTACGGTTGTTTATATTTCCATGTGCCTCATCGGTGCAGTATTACTATGTGCATTTCCCTTTTATCCGACTTTTCGTGAGGTGGTTGGGATATATTGGCTGTATAGAGCAAGCAAGCGTGTACAAGTATATGTCACTGTGTATTTATTTCTCATCACTCTTTATCATTGCTGTAGGCATGGGTTCCGCAGGCGTGTACAAGATCCAAGACGAGGAGGAACTCGACACAATGGTCAAACGTTTGTTAGAAGATATCTCCAGTGATTGGATGTTATCTCAGAACCAGGTTGGTGATCAGGCACCCATCCTGGCCGAGACCTTCATTGTACCCACCAAATTCGGTGGACTTGTCACCGAATTCGATGTTGACGTACAGTTCTGGAACGGCGAGATGGTTTACGGTAACGTATTGGATAACTGGGAGCCTGAAGCCCCTTACTTCCAGGATAGAGGTTTCCACATGCCCTCCATCACACCTCCAAATGTGCAGCAGGAGTTGATAGACTACGCTGCGGCATGTGTCAAGGCGTTTGGTTTCAAGATGGGCAACTTCCACATGGAGGCCTGGTACACAGAATTCGGCCCCGTTCTCATCGAGTGCAACCCTCGTGTTGGAGGTATGTGTAGTCATCTTATGCGTTGCCTGTTCAGTTGTGGATACTCAAGTTTATACTTAATTGATTTGAAAGTACCGTCGTATCATGTATTCAGGACTGTTTTACGGTTTTCTGCTTTACTCGAACATGACAACCAATACATAGTTAATAATACCATGTATTTTTCGAATCGAGCATGCACTCATCAATATAACCATTTGTATATGACGCCTAATATGTTATTCTTATGCTTTAAGGTGTCCATCATTTTGTAGTGCAAGTTGGTTAAAAAGTTGGTTAAACAACTACTGGTGTTAATCTGAGGGTTTAGGTTCACTATTGCGTGTTGCGGAGATAAATACTCAAGCTCCGTGGGTGTTATGCTAGTAGTATACCTTACACTGGCCTTCCCAGTGCCTGAAAAATTTATTTGCCTGTATGTGTATCAAATTACAGGCAGTAGTAGTGCTTCTACAATGTGCGCTGCCCACTCGGTAGTCGATTATTTTGCTCGAATACCCACTGCAACCTTAAGACAGACAAAACCGAAATATCCCGCTGATTCCTATCCATAAATTCATTATTTCAGGTGGGTCCGTCGACAAGATGCACATAGAAGTGTTTGGTGCCTCGCCAGCTATGGGTATGACCATGGCCATGATGAACGTACCCATCAACCCCCCACGATTCAGTGAACAACAGTGCTCCTACGGATTCTTGTTGGTACCAGCACACAAGACTGGTCTACTCATGGAGGCTAAGTATCTCGATGAAGTGCTCAAGCACGATTTGTGTGAAGGCGGAAGCTACAGTAAAAAAGCTGGAGACTACTGCAAGGGATTGGACCAGTCGGTGCCTGAGTGGATCGGTACAGTTGACTTCAAGACGTCCAAGCCTGTCGATGTTTTGATAGAGGCTATGGTTGAGTGTATGGATATCGCTGTCGCAACTGCCAAGAAGGACACTGTTATTCAGCGTAGAAACTCGCACGTACTGTCAGTCCACGTGGATGAGGAGACGCAATTACTTGAAGCTTCTGCAGAGGCCGCATTGAACGCCAAGGGACGTCCACGCCGCAACTCAGTGTTGCTGGATGAGCTTCCCACTGAGAACCACATGACCCAGGCCGAGCTAGACCAGCTGATGCAGAACAGACCCGACGAAGAGACCCAGAAACTACGTTTCAAGGCTCTGAGTGGCAAGCGTATGCTGTTCATTTCCGGTTCGTTCATGTACCCCGCGATGGCCGCAACCATTGGTGATTTGTTGATCGACATGCGTAACTACGGTGTCCACATTGTGGGTGTGTACCAAGAGGACAAGAAGGGCGAAGGCTACCACCAGCAGGCAGAGGAGCGTGGCTGCCATGATGAGGCTATCTTCTGCGACATGACTGGAGAACCGGCCGAGGCCGGAAAGCGCATCTCTGACGCCGTCACCGCAGCAAACATGAAGCCCTTCGATGGTTGCTACTCTCCTCACGAGTCCACACAGCCTATCATCGGAAAGGTGTGCGAGACCCTCAAGATCTTTGCCAATCCCGCGTCCTCGTACGATATCGCGCGTGATAAATACGCCACGCGCAAGGCGCTCGAGGCAGCTGGTCTGAACACCGCAAGCGCCGTGCAGATCTGGACAGAGAAGGATATTGCCAAGGCCATCGAGGTGGTTGGCTTCCCCATGATCATCAAGCCTACTGTTGGTATGGGATCAGCGGGTGTGTACAAGATCGAAGATGCTGATATGTTAGATACCATGGTGAAGCGACTGTTGGCCGATATCTCCAGTGACTGGATGTTGGCTCAGAACCAGTTTGGTGACCAGGCCCCTATCCTGGCAGAGACATGCATCATTCCCATCAAGTTCGGCGGACTTGTGACGGAGTTCGATATCGACGTTCAGTTCTGGGACGGCGAGATGGTGTACGGAAATGTGATCGACAATTGGGAACCCGAAGCACCCTATTTCCAGGACAGAGGTTTCCATATGCCCTCGTTCACCCCTGCCAATGTACAGCAAGAGCTTATTGAGTATGCAGCAGCCTGTGTCAAAGCATTTGGCTTCAAGCTGGGCAACTTCCACATGGAGGCTTGGTACACTGAGAATGGACCGGTGCTCATCGAGTGCAATCCTCGTGTAGGCGGAGGTTCCGTCAGCAAGATGCACGAGAAGGTGTTCGGCGCCTCACCTGCCGTGAACATGACCTTGGCTATGATGGGTATCCCCATTAACCCCCCTCGGTTCACTGAACCTCAATGCGCGTATGGATTCATGCTTACACCCGCACACCGCACTGGTATCCTGCGAGAGGCCGACTACCTATCTGAGGTGCTGGATCACAAGTTGTGCGACGGTGGTGTCTACACCAAGAAGGTTGGTGACAAGATCAGGGGTCTGGATCTGTATGTGCCTGACTGGATTGCAATGGTGGACTTCACTAGCACGGGTACTGTGCATCATATGGTATCTGAAATGGAGAAGCTGATGGCTAAGGCGAGTGCCGCGTGTGCTGCAGCCACGATTCCCGAACGAAGACGCTCGAGATTAATGTCTGACGCAGATATGGAAGTCTAAATGTGCAAAGGATTATGTAAGTCGTACAATGTGATAGTTAAGACCAGAAACGAACAGCAATTTCTGCGAGTCAGTGTAAAAATAAAAAGTAAAATAAAGTAAAGACGAAAAAATAAGAGGAGGATTTGTGATGAACTCGAGTGTATTGTTTAAATTGTTTGTACGGGGCAATGTGAGCGTTGTGACATTTATTTTACATTTGGTACTCAATTACAGCCATCTTTTTTTTTCAGTCTCTACGACGGTTTAAGTATGCACTGGCAGTAACTGCATGAATTAAGCCCAAGCGAGTGAAGTAAGTCTTGTCCACGTTTCGACCTTCACGATTTTGAATTTATACACGACGTGCGGCATGTAAATATCTGGATCAACCAAAATCGCTCACCTTTTCCGCGAGTAGATATTTTTAATTGGACCCCTGTATTGACTCTGTTATGAGCCTTAACTTTGCAATCCATTAACAGTATTCGCATCGACTGTCGTCTAGTAAAAGCCCGTTTGTAGAGTTGGTGCGGTTTCCTTCGCGCGGAACCAGCTTAGGCCTTCGATGCTCAGACTTGAAACACCAGATTCTCTTATAGGGTTTGCCTCCATCATTCGCATCGAAGAAGCCCCATATTTCACCCCCAAGGGATGCGGCCAAGACTCGGAACGAGACATTGTCATGTGTTGCACGAATAACTACTCTGTTCGCCGTGCACTGGATCGTAATTTCATGTTCGAGACGGGCCTGGGAAGCGGATCGCTGGTCTCTATCGTCCACTGCCTTGATATAGGTTACTATGGCAACCCCGCTGAACACAGCATGGGGATGGGTCTGATTGTCACGCAGTAGCTTAAACAGGAAGTCCTCAAATGGGTCACCATTCTCAACTTTGTAACCACCATTCAAACCAACCGACTGCAAACCTGCCGTGATATCGTGTACGTCGGATGTCACTTGTCGGATTGGCACAAGCAGATGTCTCGGCGGTGCGTGGTTAAATTGACAATTCACATTCTTGCAGTTCACATGGTATTTGCACGCGCGTCTAGGATGCCTGTACTTGCAAGAGTTTCCAAATCTACAATTCGGAAAACTTCTGCATACTGGTCTCGTGTCATGTGCGCGGTTCCGGTGACCGTTGTGATGATCGTGATGCTGCTTGTGTACACGTCCATTTTCCCGTTCACGGTGATGAGTGTAATGTACCGAGGTGTCATGTGTGTGTGATATGGGATGTTTGCGAACCACCTTGTGTTCCTCATTCTCCTGGATTTCCTCAGACTCCCTGGGTTGCATATATTCCTTGGACTCAGTCAGGTCAAGCGACAGAAGGTCTGTTGTGACATTCCGTACGTTGGACTGTGTGGTGTCAGTAATTTCACCCTCAGAAACACTATCATCCATAAATGTCACTTCATTGGACGCACTTGTCATTTCGCATGTCGATGTGCGACCTCGCAGATACGAACCGTATGTGTTAACGTGCATATGGTCTTACATATTTTCAATTGTGGTCACGTAGAGCAATAATATGACCACCTGACCCCCGATCGTCATTCTTATGGAACATGACTGAAATAGCGTGCTTGTCCTGAGGTGGGGTTTGATGCTTTTCGTTTCACAGCTCAATATACGGAAGTAGTGAAAATGCATCAGCGGTAAGTATATGGTGACACGAAACTCACATTTGTCTTGAATAGTTTATATCGTCTTTCAGCTTCCAAGTTTAAGAGTATAAATATAGCGATTTGTTTCCAAAAAGTAAAAGAAAAACTACCCAGTTCCTGATTGCATTTGATTGGTAGATGTGGAAGATAAGCTCGAAACATGAAAGACTTCCAAGGCTTTCATTGTGCTTTACAGGACATAGCTAGTAACGTGCCGGTACATGACCGCACTCTGGTAATTAGTATTGCCCTATTAGAGTGCCGACTACGCATCACACACGCTCATTTTTGTTTCGATTGAAGTTTCCATTGAAGTTATGGCGAAATTAGATACCCTGACGGAAGCCGAGCTGTCGGCGCATCCCGACGATGTGTTCGAGATCCTGGATTTGCTTGGCGAGGGGTAAGTGAATTAAAGTCAATGCAGAAGTAGAACTTGGCGACAAGGAGTATCACATTATACGATTGTGGCTGTTGCTGAAATCGCGCGTGAATATTCTTTGGGATATGCCCGTAGCTAAAAGAGTACCAAAGTGTAGCACGCAATATGTTTCAATTTCGTAGAATTCTGCTTTTGATTTACCCAACTGAAAGAATATAGCAATAACATATCTCTCCAGGTCGCACAGAAACATGCATGTTTACACATACGGAATCCAACACAGATACAACAACAAAGAGGTACACATCAAAACATTAGCACGCCCAGAAATGTCTACACAAACTCAGACACAGACACGTACACAGACACACGCAGAGGCATACATAGATACAAACTAACAAACACACATAGAGACGCACAGACACAAGACACACACACACACACATGCACACAGACACAGAAACAGCCACACACAAACACACACACACACACACACACACACACACACACGAAACACGACCACACACAAACCAACAAAACACAC
>NW_014039588.1:24833-28054 GCF_001186125.1 Sphaeroforma arctica JP610 | reverse complement strand
ACCATTCGATTATATACATATACCTACCCAGCGGTGATATTGGTGCATAGCCTTGTGGTAAATACGACATCCACAGGTCAGTGCACAAATGGTAGTTCAGCAGACATAGATCGGCGCTTGTAGTGCGCAAACTACAGGGAATTTGCACATACACGCGAAGTAACTGCGCATACCCAAACTAAAGCACCAATTCACAGATATGCATACCCCGTGGATTCTACATATACACCTACCAAGCGGTGATATTGATGCATAGCCGTGCCGGTGAACACGACGTTCACAGGCCCGTGCACATGATAGTCCAGCAGAAACAGATCGTAGCCTGTGGATGCCTCGCGCCCTACTTGTTCTAGTCGCACATCCAGGCGTTCTAACACCTCTGCGTCTTCGTATTTGACTGTGGTTGCCTTTATAAAGGTAGATACATGGAAAATACATCGGTTGGTATGATAAAATATGCGTGAATTTGCAAGTGGTTGCCTGCAGAAGGGGTAGCAGTTATATAGACGATAAATCATGTGGAATGTAGATATATTTGTATATTTGCATGTGGTTGCTTTATATGGAAGATAAATTATGTGAAATGTAGATGTATTTGTATATTTGCATGTTGTTGCCTGCAGATGGGTAATTATGCTGAAGATAAATTATGTAGATATGCTTTTGTATTTGCCTGTGGCTACCGACAGGACGGGTAACCGCATGGACGATGAAGTAGGTGGTATGTAGATATACTATTCTATTTGCCTGTGGTACCTGTGCACGGCCAAGCAAGACCGATTATAAATTATCAAACAAAAATATCGTATTCGAATGTAAACTACCATCGCAAAGAGAAAGCACATTGGAAGTCGCATCTCTCGGTATCAGAATGATATATCGTATTTGAGTTTGGCTGCCGGCACCAACGGGAGACTACGACGTTTAAAGCAACTGGTATACCACATAGTATCGAACTGCGATCGTGTGCACACGGGGAAACTGCAGAGAAGATTGCGGCTGATGTGGACTATGTCAGATTGTGTATGTATACATGAACGAATGCTCCATAGAAACGGTTAATAGATGCGCGTATACTTGCTCACCTCTACCGTGGTAGGAATGGAATTCAAGGAACCAAAGATTATCCACAAGTGCATATCTCATCCTCAGTAGGTATGATAACCACCAAAGTACATACGTGTACACAAATCAATGCGTTAAAAGACGATTGTAAGGGTGCAGATACTTGCACACCACTGCTGCAGTAAGCATAGCGTGCGCTACAGGATGTACATTTTGCAGTTGGTACAACACCCTGAGTACGATCCATACATTGAAATATATAGACACACTCTGCCGCGGTATCACGATACCCATCAGTCTGTACAAGTAAACTAGATTGGATATTCCAGATGAATATCATTACAGCAGCACACAAGTATAGTCAGATAAGCATCACAGATGAATTTAAAACACATGAAACACTTATGTGTTCGATTGAACATCCTAGACAATAATTACTAATACAACCACGCTTACATACCTGTGCTGCGGTTTGTATGGTGCTCGCCAGATTGTGTAGGTACAGCTTCTCAGCCGGGCACGACAATTCGCGGTCTACATTCTCCATAAGGGCTTGTACGAAATCCCCCTGAGCCAACAGTAGATACTTCTTCAAGGCCACCATGTGCACACTCAGACGGAACTTGTTGTGCATGATGTCCAGCAGCCGAGCACCGGTGATGGAATACGCCTGATCCAGTGCTGTGAGTTATAGGAGGGTATCATACAGATATGAAGCTCAATACGCTGCAAGGAGTACTACGTACGCGGATGAAATAGTTATTTTCATGCGTGCTTTTGCATTGACTACCCTTGTGGGAATACGGACAGCCTACTCTTTTGTTGTATTGGTAGGTTTCTAAGTTGTGCACTAGTTCGCCACGGGGATGCACGGTTTGCCTGATATCGCGTAGCTTGGTACTTATTGATGCGTGCGAGGTGGACGACATACTAGAATCAAGTACAACTCGCAGCAAAGTAGCTGCACAGGCATGAACCATCAATCGTAGGCTCGCTCGAATCCACACTCCGACTGTACACACGGCGGTTGCGAATCTTTGCGCCACACACTATTTGCCGTTGATATAGATACCAACCACTGACAGAACACTTTAAGGGGAATAAGATAGCTCTGCACCATACAGAGCATCCATGTGATGTTGATGGAAATTTCTTCGTTTGCGCTCCCGGTTGGCATGCAGACATAGAGTATATCAGAGTACAAATTCAAAAATAGATCACGAGTCCCGTGTGGTGCATAAAACGAAGGCCGGCGCTTGTGAAGAGGCGCAGATGTTGCAATGGTGAGCACACATTAATATACCTACCTGTACACAAACACAAGTATTTCGATATTAGGCATTCTGACACAATTGCAAGTCCTTTTATCATGTAGCAGCGCACACACACATGTCTGCCCTCGCACTTCTTGTGGTATAATCTCTGCACCACCCCCACACCGTCGCCATAAAAAGCGCACGTATTTACTCAATTGAACTATATCTCAAATAAATAAATAAAGCTATCCCAATACATAGTCATGTCACCCACTTGCTACAATTTCAACAAGCAACACACACATACCTGATTGCAATCCTCCAGGCTGACCGTACTTGAACATCTCAATGCCCCCCTCTCGCACCTCCTGCGGTACAATCTCGGCGCTATCCCCACACCGTTGTCGTATAAAGTACACGGATTTACCTACCAATAGTATAGTGCGTGCGGTGTCCAACGGAACACAGTTTGGTACCAACTTAGGGTCAAGCACGTGCTTTTCCCGCCAGGCGTGGTCGCTGTCGTCGGAGATGTCTGCGTTTACTTTGACGAAGAATTCGAAGAACGGGTCTTCGATGGCCCCATCGTACACCCACCGGCTCTGTAGGGAAGGGATGTAGTAAAGCGAAGTTTCGTAAATAAATAAAAAAGGGAGGTAGTATCATTCAGTGCAGTATACGCAAGATATATATATATATATACATATACATACATATATCTATGTGTGTCTATGTACACACACACACACATATATATACACACATATATATATATATATACATACATACATACATATATAAGTATATATATATATATATATATATATATATATATATATATATATATATATATATAACTATATATATATATATATATACTATATATACTATACTATATAC
>NW_014039588.1:16170-21743 GCF_001186125.1 Sphaeroforma arctica JP610 | reverse complement strand
TACATATATTTATTTATATATAGTGAAAGTGACCCAAAAAGGCGGATTATAGTTCAGCAAATTAGAAGTTACAAAGATTCTGGAGAGCTAAGTTGTATAAACATGTATGGCCTATGGTGTACATTTATATTAAAAACATGTGTACGAATAAACATTTCAATCACTTTATGTGTACGGTGCACGTTTCAACTACGATCATGTGTTTGGTGTATGATGTCGTAGGATAAATTGAGCTCCACGAGTCTACGCGTTACTTACCCCTGTATTTTATAAATAGGGTTATATAAAAACAGGTGCAATTGACCCCTAACACACCCGCATGACGCGTATTAAGTTTAGGCAGAAGTTCATATTTACCAGGTACTACGTAATCGAGCCTAATTTCATATACACAACCAACCCAAATTCAGGACAGCCGAAACTGTCCAGCAACATTTGAGGACCGTTGTCACAGTCACAGCTTAGCAGTTGTGTGCTTGTGAGTCTACTTCCTAAAAACAGGTTCAACTGCCACACACCCGTGCACGCTCGTAGGGGTTTCTTTGGTATGAACCACATGCTTATTTCCTCACAACACTCGTGTGGACGGCATGACATAAATGGATGGATGTAAATCACACAGATACACGTGCTTATTCCATCACAACACTCTCATGTAAAGCATTACAAACCTGGATGGATGCCAAATCGCACGCGCGTGCCATTGTCGCGTAGTACTTTGGTCAGCTCGGAGACCATGTACTGTGCCTGAGACACAGCCATGCCATACCCCGGCACTATTATCACACCTGTGGGAATAAGGGTTTATGACGCCATCATGATTTGGTTTAGAATGAATGTTAGTCTGGAACTATTATCACACCTGTGGGAATAAGGGTTGATGACGCCATCATGATTTTGTTTAGAATGAATGTTGGTCTGGAACTATTAACACTCCTGTGGGAATAAGGGTTGATGACGCCATCATGGTTTTATTTTAGAACGGACGTAGTTCTGGAACTGTAATCACACCTGTGAGAACAAGAGTTTATGACGCCATTATGATTTGGTTTAGAATGAATGTAGGTCTGGAACTATAATCACAGCTGTGGGAATAAGGATTTACGACGCCGTCATGATTTAGTTTAGAATGGGTTTTGGTCTGGAACTATAATCACATCTGTGGGAATATGCATGGTGAGATGCCATTTGGATATGATTAGTAATAGTGCGCTTGGCACTATGCTCATACCTGCGGAACTAAGGTTAGACAATGGCATCATACAATTGACGTTGGACTGGCTATTTACAAGGGTCACCCCCACCCCTACCCCTGTGGGCTACGGATCCCGATCCTAAATGCTTGCACCTATTCTCTCGGACAAGTGCAGATATCTAAATACTGGCACCTATTTTCTTGGACAAGTGAAGATATCTTAATACTGGCACCTATTTTTCTTGGGCAGGTGCAGATATCTAAATACTTGCACCTATTCCCTTGGACAGATACAGATTTCGGAATACTTGCACCTATATCCTTGGACAGGTGCAGATATCTAAATACTTGCATTTTTCTTGGACAGGAGCAGATATTTAAATACTTGCACCTATTGTCTTGGACAGTTGCAGATATTTAAATTCTTGCACCTATTTTCTTGGACAGATACAGATTTCTAAATACTTGCACCTATTTTCTTGGACAGGTGCAGATATATAAATGCTTGCACCTATTTCCTTGGACAGGTGCAGATATTTAAATACTTGCACCTATTTTCTTGGACAGTTGCAGATATGAGTGTGTGGTTGAGCTGAGGACAGCACTCGCTATAGCGCATGTGAATTTCACCACCACACAAAAAACTCTACAGTTTTTTTGCCGAACATTGACATTCTGGGTTAGGGCATTTTTGTCATGGTAGATTTGTCTTGGGGTGTCCTTTTTTTGTGACGCGAGGTGCAAGGTGGCCCTTTGTACATGTCAAAGTGATATTAATCTCTAATAAGTATAGGAAAAATAGAGTAACCTCTAATAAGTATTGAAAGAATAGAGTAACCTTCAATAAGTAAAGGAAAAAGAATTGAATAAACAACACAACAAACACACGCTGACATTACACTGAACTTATTAGTGATTCGAACGCGAGTATTGACTCTCCGATACTCTCTATGGCATAGAACGTAACTGAGAACGGCAAAAAGAATAAAAGAAGACGCACACTCTACGCAGCAAATACGTACACCCTCAACACTTGAACGTTAACCATTGGTATTGAAATGACCTCAATGGTACACTACTATTTTGTCCGTTTGCTACGCTAAAAGCACGTAATATATAGGTCTTAACAAGAAACAGCTTAGAGTGGTTAATACACAGACCTTAAAAAAAAGCTTAAAGGGGTTAATAAATAGGACTAAATAAATGGCTTACAGGGTTTAATAGATAGACCTTGATTGGTTAAAGTGGTTAATACACAGGCCTTGATAAATAGCTGAGAGGGGTTAATAAATAGGCCTAACTTAATAGCTTAGAAGGTTTAGTAGATAAACCTTGACTGCTTAAAGGCCTGAATACACAGGCGGTAATACATACCTTAGAGAGGATAATAAAAAGATCATAACTTCAAAGAGTGGCTATTACCTAAGCCTTGATAAATAGCTTGCAGAGATTAAGAAAGAGACTTCAATTGCTTAGAGTGATTATTAAGGTTAATCAATAGCTGAGAGGGGTTAATTAATAGAGAATAATTGCTTAGTGATTATTAAGGTTAATAAATAGCTAAAAAAGGATAATAAATAGACCTTAATTACTTCGAGTGATTATTAAGGTTGATAAATAGCTGAGAGGGATTAATAAATAGACCTCAATTTTTCACAGTAGGTTAATTTTTCAGTGCGGTTAATATATAGGTCTTAATAGACCCTAATTTCGTAGAGTGGTTAATACATAGGCCTTAATAGCTAGCGTAGAAGAGATAATAAATAGACCTTAATTGCGTAGAGTGGTTAATACACAGGCCCTATTAGATAGCCTACGGGGGTAAATATATGCGAGTTATCAGCCTGTACATACTCTTGGCATCCACCAAAGCCTCGGCCGTGTCAGAAGGAGTGATCTCCTTCGCCTCGAGTTTAATACCGTCATCAACCACCGCTTTCTTTTTTTTTGATCCTGTGTGTTATTGGTATAGAGAGGCAGACAAGTGCTTGTGATTACCGTGTAGTTATGAAAACGGCTACGAGTAATAACAGACAAGAATATGAACGGAAACAGCTAGCTGTATTGTAGCAGCTAGCTCCACGATTCCACTCAGTCATCGTGCGTTTGTCCTGTTTGAGACTAGTATCTGCATTGCCAGGGGTAGTGTGTTTTCGCACACAATTATCAGTCAACTAGTTCATGCTGGACTAGGTCCTAGGAATGTTGTGTATGCACGACGCCCGAAACCCCAAGATAATGAGGACATTGGGACAAAAAGATGTTCCTTTAATATATCTCTCAGTTCCGGTTCGAGTTTGTGCGGCAAAACCCCAACAGTCTGAAGTAGTACATCCTTCGAATTGATATGGCAAGGAGAGCCGCTAGGCAAACCAATACCATTACCAGAATGACCTGTTAACTACAAACACTACACAATACTATGAGACACGACGCATACTACAGCCAGACCTCGCCAATCAATACGTTCTGTCTGCACACTTCGATACTTGGGTTCTGTATAGTACATAGTACTATAGCCTCCGGAAAGTTTGACACGCCGCACAAGAGAGCAAACCCTAGAGTAAAAACGTTAATAACCTGAACGAAATTTACCTGAGCCAAAACCGCCAATCAATACGTTTTTCAGGCTGCGGTTCATTGCCCTGCACATCACATACGACAGAATGGCACCACTCGCCCCCACAGTAGCCCCTATACACAATAGTGGAATGGATATCAGAGTGAGTGGTTGTGTTCGCAAGAGTTATCAAGGAGAGTATACAAGACAACCCGGAATGGGATACATCAAGGTTATCAATAACCCAGAATGAGAAACATGAAGGTTATCAATAACCTAAAATGAGTAATATTGTGAACAATAACCCAAAATGAGAAACATTAAGGTTATCAATAAACCAGAAAAGGAAACGTTAAGATTATCAATAAACAAGAAAGGGAAACATTAAGGTTATCAATAAACCAGAAAGGGAAAATCAAGTTTACCAGTATGCAACGTGTAATGGGGAACTATTAACTGGCTCATACCTTTCCAGAACCACACACACCAATGCACCGGAGCTACCTAGAAATCTGTTTAGTCGTACGCGAATATGGGAATATACACAATACTAAACCCTAAAACCTCAGGGCTTTGGTGTAGCGTATGGCAACGAGAACGGAAAGAACACCCGAGAAGAAATGTATGCAAAGGAACAGAACACACGAACACATATACCACTCGTTCGCATTTCGCTACACCGTAATAAGGAAAAATGACATGCACATGCCGTCTACAAGATGCCAGTAGGGGGAAAGCATGAGATAGACATGGCACAATCATATCACCTGCGATGATAGGCAATCTTCCAACCGAATATTTGCAATAAATGTCCCAACTATGTCCTACTGCGAGTTGCTATATGACAACAATAACAGACACTACACGCTATTCTCTCGCCTACAATAATAAGCACATCGTTATTTTCTCACCTGCAATAATAAGTACATCCCCCGACGAAGCGGCCCCTATAGTGGCCGACTGATTGATTGTTGCAAATCCTGCCGCACATCCAGCCCACCCACTGAGACTATTCAACACGGAGATAACGACAGGCATGTCTGTCGTAAATTATTGAATGCCAATACATCAGCAAGTATGACGAAAAGAACGTGATGACCACCACCACATTAATTGAAGCAGATATATTCATATATTCAACGCAAAGTAGAGACGGACGCAACCTTGGGTAAGAATATGTCGACAATGTATTGAGAATGATACTTCAATTCAAATACTTCAAATACTTCAAAGGCCAAATACGCCTGTCTCAAATACCTCAATTCAAAGACTTCGAATACTTAAAAGTATCAAGTTCACATGTTTTAATTATTGCAATTCAACTATCTATATGAAAATAGAAAATAGAGACCTACCTGTCTCGTGACAGTATTAACTAATCTCAAGTCCTACGGAATAACAGATGTCTATCTTACCATTTAACGATAGTTGATGCTAATACTCTCGTTGATGTATACACCATATTTACCCAACATCCATTCGTGCATTGATACAGCATGTTATATACATCAATCCATCGGAACAATCACAACCGTGTGCGCAGCTATCTACAAAAACCGACACATGTGACTTTCCCACAGCTAAGATCGGGGTTCAATTCTAAACACCAGGTTAGCCTCTGACAATATATCGGTCTTACTGTATACTATATATATATATATATATATATATATATATATATATATATATATATATATATATATATATATATATATATATATATATATATATATATATATATATATATATATATATATATATATATATATATATATATATATATATATATATATATATATATATATATATATATATATA
>NW_014039588.1:11252-13328 GCF_001186125.1 Sphaeroforma arctica JP610 | reverse complement strand
TATCTATAGATATTTGTATATATATTCATGTATATATGTGAATATGTTGCGAAAACAAGTTTGTATGCGAATATGTGTGAGACTACTACAGCACAGTAAGGAAGCACCAAACCATATCGCACGTGACAAAACTCGTACCTCGCATGGGGTAGATACTGGACACCTTCACACAGAGATGCGCATAAAATTATCTATCAACATACCTGGAGCTTACCACAGGCTACAAGAGATCCCCAGAAGGTGATACTACCAATAGCCACTCCAAGGTAGATGATAAAGTTGTGAACTTGAAAGTCAAGTTCGGACTGAAAGTACTGTTCATAGTTCTTCTCATACACGCCCAAACTAGCGAGCGCCGCTGCAAGACCGCCAAAACTGTTCAGCAGTCCCACCATTTGCGGGATACTTGTCATCGCAACACGCTGTATAGTGAGGAAGATGTACAGTTAATATACTCAAACACAAGCATGTATATACAAAGACACACGTTTGTAGAGTGCGTTTTTGATAGGTTCATTCAAGATTGCATTTTCACCACTCTGGCAGTTCTGTCCATAGCTAGTGCCCGGGCTTATACATTGCGGTACCTTGTAAGCACATGTCTGTACATGAAAGGTCTATGTCTTCACCCTCCCTTTCCAGTCTTACGAGTAACAGTACTAGCCTTCTGAAAGTACAACACGTCACGAAAAAGAGCACACTTGTCGCAGCCGAAGATACGTTTTGAAATTTGCGCGGCCTGTACAGTCAATGAGAGACACACACTATGTGCCTGCGTACATAACGTGCATTATATCCGTCGATCATTTTTTTAGGACTAATAAGGACCAATATACCAATACACGAAGAACAATTGGCTACTGTCAGGGCCATCAATCGAGAGCCTTGCACAAGAAACAAGCGAGATGACACGACAACCCTATGAAGTAAGTGGGTAGACACTCTCACGCACCATCGACAGCAACGGACAGGTCAGTAGCCCAATACGTACCGTAGCAAGCAGGAGACCGATGATACCACCGGGGACGATTCCAACCACCACGGCCCACACGAGCACATCAGAGACACTCGCTATAGCGGCGCCGATAGCGACAGCCATGCCTATCATCCCCAGCACATTGCCCATCACAGACGTCTTCTGATGTTGTAGTCCTTTGATACTCAACTGTGGTACGCGGATTAAATTGTGGAGGTGTGGATGGAGTGCTGCATGTATGTGAAATCAGTCAGCCAGAAATGGATTGCTGGTGCCAAATGTACGTATCATTTGTATACCCACGTAGCTACTCTCCACGACGCTATCCCATGTCAAAGTACTCAGTGTTGCATGACAGGGACTCGCGTGACCAATCATCCGACGGGTATAAGATGTTACAACCACCTAGCACTCGCACTGGTTGTACCGCAGACTGCGGTACAACCAGTGCATGTGCGTGAACGTAAATTTCCGGAAAATACCGATCCGCCAAAATGTATATCCTCAAACTGTGTCCATTCTGATGATCATCTGTTTGCTTAATCCATACGACGCAAATTTATTTCACAAGAAGCTTAGGTCCCAATCAATGTTTAAAATAATACCACAATAAAACGATTAATGTGTGATTTACACACACACGAATGAGTACACCACACCCATAACATCCTCAATGTTTAATCTGTCACACCAAATTATCAATTCTGATCACATGTATGGCCTTCCGTTTGTCACGCCGGGCAAACAAATTACATCGATGACCTTTCATCTGCCATACCAGGAAAAAGGCTGCCGCCGGTACAAAGTACCATGTGCGCAGCTTCTCCCAGTCGTAGCCATCGTCCCAGTTGTCACTCATTGTTCAGTGATGGTATTTATGTCAAAATTCTCTGCCTTTCCTGATATCTAAGGTAACAAAAGTACGTAATTGTGGATGGAAGACGATTGATATTACATCATGTTAAGCATGTCATAATCGGCACAAGTCTTTATAATACGCGTATTTACCTGGTATTTTATCAATAAGAAGGCTATATATATATATATATATATATTATATAAGTATATATATATATATGTGTGTGTGTGTGTGTGTGTGT
>NW_014039588.1:0-10877 GCF_001186125.1 Sphaeroforma arctica JP610 | reverse complement strand
TACGTAGTAGTATATATATATATATATATATATATATATATATATATATATATATATAATATATATATATATATATATATATATATATATATATATATATATATATATATATGCATATTTACAAATAAAAAGTACCCATTTTCCTATACCAATTATTAGAAACGGCAAGTTAGATTTCAGCAATTGTGCACAGACATACATCTCTGGTGGGACTGATGCTTGCACACACCGCCTCTTGCATACGGGGAAGTTCAGCCTTACCTTTCAGTTGATCTGTTAAATAACCGATATAAGCCTTCTACAAGAATATATGAGCTGCTACATAGAATAGGTAAACAGAAACTGGTTATACTGGCTCCATTAGGAAGATCATACTGTATATACCTATATGCTGTTTACCACTAAATACAATGGAATTGAACTTTCGTGAAATTGAGCCGCTCCAGTTGGGACATTGGGGAATATCAGTATTGATATTTATCATCAATAAATGGATGACCTAAAAAAGCCATGACTAATACATCGTCATATGGTTTACCCACAAGATAAAACCTACATACATAAGGCGCCTAATGTATTTTTTTAAAGAAGTACTTTTTACATTGGTTTTTTTTAATAAAACAAAATATCTATATATGTCTAATTTTCAGAAGGTTATAAAATAATTGTATTTATTTGACTTTACTGTCTCACTTGTAAATACAATTTAGGAGGTTATGTCTCGCTACATATTATTTTTATATTTATTTTTACAAAAAGTAAGGGATTGGCGATTTTACGTATATTGGTAAACTTTACCATAAATATTTCGAAATATACTCATTTACTCTATTGAAATATAAATATACCCAGCTGTGATCTTGATCTGATTTTATTTTTCTGAATCTTTGGACTTGATTTTTAAAGTCAGTGTTGATCAGAACAGCCTATCCAGAATTACAGTGGAATATTTCTTACGTAGGAAATCGTTCTGATTATCCAATAGTTTTTATACTTTTGAAAAGAGCAATAGATATTAGATGTTTGTTTTTTATTTTATAATGTCGCAGACTCGCACTCGCAGCCACGCAGTGTCACACTTCGTATGTTGACTCTTGTTTATTTTTACAAAACATGAACTACAAAAATAATTATAATAGCCAATATTATTGGTACACAATTTTCTGCTGCGCACTTGTGCGTTGGTTTTGTAAACTTTAAGAAAAAGCAAAACAAAAAACAAAACACCCAAAAACAGTTTTATTTTTCAAAGAAGTACACCATGAAGTTTGCTTTCAGTAGGCTATAAAAAAATGTTGCTTTTAAAAAAAAACACAAGACAATAAATGCTTAATTTCCTCATTCCTGTGATGATAATTGATAAATCACCAATATCAAATATTTGCTTTTTTTTTAAAAAGAATATATTAGATGGTTGTATTATCTGCGCTATGAAACGTTAGATAAAATACTCTAGAATTATCAGGGGATCAAACCATTTGAGCTCATAAAACTGCTACGACCGTATGACGGCGTATGCCGTATGCCGTATGTCGCTAACATCAAACCGTTTTCCACTAAAAAAACTTTTATAAAGCGAATAAATATACACTTAGGTAGGCCTGTCTGTTCACATTACATCCGTTATAGCCTTTTTTTAAATTGAATAAATATGCGTTTACGTTCAACTTCTATTCCTTACCCTCATAACGTAATAAGCTTATTAGGTATGTATGTCTCACTATTTCGAAACAAAAAATATGCAACAAACAAAGTATACTCAGATTTGAGATTTATTTTAAAAGATTCCTCAGAATCCTCACATACTGACAGACTCGGCGTTTCTTCAGAACGACAGAGTCTCAGACTCTCGAGTCTCGAATCTCAACTCTCAAGTCTCAACCCCTCCAATCTCAGACGTCTGCACACCTCAGGGCTCAGGCAGTCTTCAGAGGCTCAGTCTCTCCAACAAGTCTCTCAGAGACTCAGATCAGTTGGTCTCTCACACAACACACAAGTGTCAACTGATACGCGTATTGTAAACGTTTATTATCATGTAAACCAACAGACTCAGTGAGTCCCGGACTCCCGGGTCCTCTCGCGGTCCCGCCCCTGTAACAGTTTACAGTCCTCACTCTTCAGTCTTCACTCCTCGCTTCTCACCGCTCCTCAGTCCTCAGTCCTCAGCCCTCGAGCTCCTCAGTCCTCACAGACTGTGAAGTTGTGAACCCAGTTCTGAACACTGATGATGAACACAATTCCTTTTTTTTCTTTTCTAAAGGACCTATAGTCCTATATGTACTTGCATACTGTACATACATACGTACTCAACTCATGACTACTTATCCGTAGCTTGGACCGCAAGGTCGAAACGGATATTAAAATGAGCTTGATATTCATTTAGATTTTTTTAACCAAAAACGTGATGGACAGATTTAAAAACAACTTCATATGATTGGGAGAATATCGTACTCTCTAATAGAAAGAGAGTATTCCCTATTTAGAGACCAGTTAGATCGGTGAGAATGACGAGAATATTTAGTTTGAATTATTTTATAAACATTTTTTCTACCAAAACGTATTGCTTGTTGAACTACAGAGTAGTGAGTACCGAGTACAGACTACAAATCCGTACAGTAATATGTACGAAAATAGTGTAAACGCCGTTATAAACGCCGTTTTATTAAATAGCCGTAGGGCGTCGGCCGTAACGCCCTACGGCTATTTAACCGCAATATAACGGCGTTTACACTATTTTCGTATCGACATATCTTCTGTACATTCGGATTACGGGTCTGCTCTGTACTCTGTAGTTCAAAAAGCAATACGTTTTGTTAGAAAATATATTTATATATATAAATATATGCATTTATTTTTTAAAAACAAAACAAGCTCAATACATATTTTATTTATGTATTGGTGACGTAAATATTTATATATAAATACCATCATGTTTACATATTTGAAACTACATAACCGTAAATACATAAATATTTCTAGAAAAAAATGTTTAAAAACAAATACACTCTCTGTAAAAATATGTAAATACAAGAACGTTTGCGTCGGTTGTATTTACATATTTATGTATTTGGTTGCTGTTGCTTTTACTTGAAATAAAAAATTATTATTTTATTATATCGTATATGTGTGTAAAAACTGTATGTAAATATGTACATATTTATATAGAAAATCCCTCTGCTGGCTGCCCGGCTCACGGTTCACGGTTGCGTCGTTGACGCTGTTGTATTTTTTTTATAATGTTTTGAAAAATATAAATAGACGGCAAGAGATTCACGAGAACACTTCGGAGTTCGGGCTGAAGGACGGGAGTTTGCTTTTTGACCCCAAAAGTCGATAGATGAGAAAGATCCAACTCAAACCACAGCTGATGTCATAAACACGAGTACAACATCTTTTTGTACAACACAGCCATTTATTTAATTATTCTCTTACTAGTAGAGAGGAATGCATGCTCTCTGTTAATAACACCGAACTATATACTGGAAACCGTCATTATATAACATATAACACCCTACGGAAAATGGCTTCCCTTTTATTCTGCTAATTCGTGCTCGAATTAAACACACGGCACAACAATGCTACAGAGGGCATCTAAGCTACTGAAATCCTCTTCCAGCTCGGAAAGTGAATCGAACCCCCGTTCGAAAAGCGAGGCTGTGACCACTTTCGCGGCCATTAACACAAACTCTGTCGACCGTTTCACTGTAGACGCTGCTGAGAGGTGTTGTAGTGTCACTGACAGCCAAGTTAACCCATCTACAGTCAATATGACATCTTTTCCACCACAAACTTATACGTGTACTACGAATTGTCTGGGTACAAAGAATATGATGCCTGATATATATTCAGGGGTTCTCAGTGGAGTGTACAGCCTTGTTCCCAGTAACTGGTTATGGAAGCCTTTAGACTTTGCTTTACTACAAGACCTATTCAGCACAGCAATCAGTAAGAAAACAGAGGAGCAATTGTCTTCATGTCTCTTCAATCAGCTTGTTCGTGAACGAGAATTTGATAAGATAATTAATACGTTCTTAGCTATACTATTACCTGTTTGTTTTAGCATAGTTACGGGACAGCGTCTATTGTTTGCCGGTATAAGCCTCGTATGGCTGTCGGCGTTGGGGTATTATTCGTATCGCAAAAATGAAGAACTCTGTGCGGACAAGGAAAGAGAGAATCAGCGCGAAAGAAATCCTCCTCAAGGTAATTACTGCATTTTTACCCTAGTATCTTGTGTCAAATAACAAGCGATACTATGTGTGATGCAGCATTATTGATATTGTGGCTCTTGTGTACCACGTCCTTGCTCGAGTGATACGTGCTTGTTCTCGAGGTGCCACTTGTGTGCTGCCCTATTCAGAATAAATAGTTGATCTTCATAAGGCTGATTTTGTTTTTTTGTGTGTAATGAACTTTCCTGGTGTATTAACTCGGTGTATATAATATGTACTATTCAATCGCATGCTTGACATTAGAAGTAATGCGGTCTCCATACATGTACATATGTATACTCGTATATAGGTTTGATTGTACGCCTTCGTAGCTAGTATCTTGTCTATGGATTTACGTCCAGTCTATCCAATATATTTGGAATATACGATTGCCAAACTCTATAAGCTATCGAAAGACCAGAAGTTGGGTCTTGTTAGGAAAATCTTCATACTACTAATTTTTGAATATCATTATATATATGCATATATATATATATGTGTGTGTGTGTGTATAAAATAATATATATATATATATATATATATATATATATATATAGGATTTAAGACCTGTGTAGCACCTTCATACAGCTTCATATGGTGCTTAGTCAATTTAGAAAGCGAACGATCACTGTCTGTATTAAAATTGTCTTGTTGCATCTGCCACAATTTGCTATGCTTTGTATAGCGTGTACATTTTCGCTATTGTCGGCTTTTCCAGATGCCCATAGCTTTTGCATGTCCTGGCGTATGAACCGTATGGAAGATGCTACTGTTTGTACTCACGCCGTATTAGAATGTGTTTCCTGGATACGAATAATTATCTTCACGAAACGCACTTGCACACAGAAGACCATTTCTTATTATAGTGGTAGTACCTTGCATACAACACACTCACTATTTTGCGGTATTTATTCTTCTGAAACTTCCGTAAGCACAATTCCGACCCAATTTACTGTAATCTTCTGCCTAAATCGTACTTACGTAAACTCTAAATCATGCCCAATCACAGTACGGTGGATCATCCGGCAAGGCGATCAAACCGTACGGGAATTCAACACATTGCGGCGGATACCCAAATTGGACTCCTCCCCGGTGGAGGTGTCGGTTGCCAAGTGCAACACCACCTGGGACCCTTCGCAGCGAATGGGTGTGAGAAGGACCTCAAGTACGCGAATGGGTGTGAGAAGGACCTCAAGTACGCGCCTGAGTGAGAGTACTATATCCAGCGACTGCGGGAGTGAAGTCGTCAGCTGCAAGACCATCGGCTTCAACTCAGAGTCTTGCAGCGCGGCAAACTACCAGCGGTCGTTGAGCTCCGGCAGTCGCAACCGCACTCGCGCCCAGACACTACAATCCCCTTCTATGGTCACATGGCTTAGGAGGAAGTCGCACCGGAGCTCCCCTAACCTGGTCAACGATGGAGCCACTCACACCTCCACAGGCACGGCCAGCGACTTCGGTGTTGATCAAACTGGTACCACACCGCGAACGTTGCACGGTGCTAAGAAGCAGGCCAAGAAGGACCGGCGTCAATCCGCCCCGTCGCAGAGCTCCAGCACTCGTCGCAACAGTACGACTGTGGTGGCGGCCACGAACGCCGTGCGCAAAATCTTGGCCAAGAGTCTGCGTTCAGTTCAGTCGTCTACCCTCGGCACAGGTAGTACTAAGGACTTGTTTGTAGTTGTTCCAAACGCGGATGTGAATGTGAATACGAATATAAATATGGCGTCAACACGCTTGATGGAGGCTCCGAGGGTGTGCATGGACGTGCCAAACACAAGCGGTTCTGTAGTGCTGGGCACGGGGAAATCAAAAAGTTCTTCTGGTTCAAACCTGTGTGTAGATTCAGAACCTTCGTGTCTAAGGTCGAGAGTGTCTCAGATTGGTACGCTTAGAGAAGTCACGAGTGAACGTGACGATGCGATTGTCCAGGGATCAACACTGGTATCTGTCTAGTCGCATTCGGTGGTCACGATGGTGTTTGTTCACAAAATCAGAACACTACAAAAATCATCATAGCACAGGGGTTCTAATAACTTCTTGTTGGATTGTCCCCCTAAATAGCTTCTTCTTTTTGCAATCTGCGCTCGCGTTCTTGCATACAAAATTGCTCTAAATGGGTCCATATTGCACAAGTGTCTCGGAGAGCAGGTTTGGTAACACCGACCCGTGAAAAATAGCAGTCATTCACTTGCATATAGAATTGCTCTAAATGGGTCTATATTGTCAAGTTCTACTCGGAGAAGAGGTTTGGTAATACCGGCCCGTGATAAGACTCAAGAGCAGTCACTCACTTGCATATAGAATTGCTCAATGAAGTGTGACTCGGAGAGGAGGTTTGGTAATACCGACCCGTGAAAAGAGTAGTCATTTACAGGCCCCTGTGTTAATTGCCCAGATATACATCTGAAACACAGTCAGAATGGCGGTCTCCTATATAAATCGAATGTAAGGCCTGTATAAATTTGAAATTCATATCCAACGAAATAAAAAATCACCAGCGTAGTGTAGTTCACGTTAATGGTGCGATTATTCCGAAAAGGAATACGCAAGCTTGGCTGTACTTATATTATCACACCAGGCGAATTGCCGAAAATATGCTCCTTGCTTTGTGCCTAAACAAGCAGTATCTCCCGTTTTAGTCATAATATTCAGATTTCGGTCTGAATCATATTTTTTTTACTTCAACACGATTCTGTGCAATGAAGCATACATACATAACGTTTGTTGTCTGTCAGATCCAGAAAACAGAACGATGCCAGCAATCCAGAATACGCACTGCTTAGAAGAACGTGTGATATATCTCTCTTGATGCTTGATTTAATATTCATTCCGGGTAACATGCCACTGTTGTATAATGGACACGTGTCATTCGGCTCAGGTAAAGGCCAACAAGTTATCATTATATCTCTTCGTGGATAGTACAACTCCTCCCGAGTTGTATACTAATGTATTGATCATGGATGTTTGCGTTCGATTATGCTGTCACATTACTTCCACTGACACATGTTATTCGGTTCAGGTAAAGGCCAACTAGTTATCATTTGATATATCCTCGTGGATTGTACAACTCCTCCCGCGTTATATACTGCTTTGGTTCTCATGGATGTTTGCGTTGGACTATTCCTGTTCCATTATTTTCGAGAGACCACATAGCTCGAATTATTCTATAGCCTCGTGGATTGCAGATACGTTCCCACTTTAGTGGTACCGTTGAAGCCTCCCTCCTTCACCGAACTTTCATAGTCATCCTCTTTCAAAGCTTCTCCACCAGGTACAGCGAAGGCGCCCCAGTTGACCGCACCGAGAGGCGGGATAGTGTGTGTGAGGATGACTGTGTGCACACCAGCACGTTGGGCCATCGCCCCGATATCAACTGTAGTGCTGAATTTGTTGTACATGGCTGCTGGCAAGGTTGATTCCTCCAGCGACATAACAGGGTGAATGGCAGAGTGTACTAGTATATCCGCTCCTTCAGCTAGTGCCTCGACATTGTCTGATGTCGAATAAGGTCGATCTTCTGCTGGCAGATCATTAGCTGCATCACCGCCAATCACCACACTCCCGGCAGGTGAATCTATGCGGAAAGCAGCACTACCGCCGATGTGCTCTGTGCGTATGGCCGTGACTTCAACTGTGCCATCGGCAGACTTCCACACACTCTCTGCCTTATCGCTTGTTTCAAAGGTCATCACATTCGCCAGTGCTGAGGGTCCCTCCGAGTTGCGCGCGGCATTCTCTGTTATTCGTTGCTCAATTTCTCCCGACTCCTCGAATGCGTCAGCAATGTGCTCGACAAAATCAGTGCAGCTAATATCATCCACATCTTCGCTACAGACAACATCGTAGGGCTCACCTAAAAGCATCCACCGGCCTAAGGCAAAGGTGGTGAAGTCTTCAGTGTGGTCACTATGCATATGCGTGAGGAACAGTGCGTCGATGTTATTGGGGGCCAGGCCAAGCTCGGACAGGCGCAAAGATGTGCCACGACCTATATCAAATTGTAGGCGATAATCACTACAGTTATTATCCTTTGTACCTATGCTAACAAGTGTGCCAGCACCAGCAAGCCCTCCGAAGAAGAATGGCCCAGCCATGGTACCTGTGAGCACAACGTCTATACAAGGTGTGTCCGCATCTGTGATGTTCTCGGCAAGTGCTACTACCGCAAGAAGGCTCGATAAGACGAATGGCAGCGAAAAGGACGTTAATCCCGCAAAATTAAATGGCATGGTGTATGTAGCCTTGAACTAAGGGAATGAATAAGGAGTTTAAGACACACAGTGATGCGGTTGAAGATGACAAAAAAAGCGTATTAGATCACAGCTATGTATTCTGCGTGAGAACTTGCAGTATGACTATATATGTATAAATCATCACTACATCAATCTACTTGTAAAATCTCGTTCATAGCCTTCCGTGTTCAATTTTCAGAAGGCTATGTTTCGTTGTAGTACAATACAAGCAGCGGGATCACGTGAGCTCTTTCTTTTAGAAACATGACTTTTACAATACTGCTGCCTGTAGTTTGAGAGAGCGTCTACTCTCAGAGAGAGAGAGAGTAGTAGATATTCTCTAGTAGAAATCATATATTTAAACATTTTACCCTGTCACGAACTCGTCCGACGTCCCAACTTCTACTTCTCTAAATACTATAGAGATAATCCATTTACGACGAGTCAGTTGGCCATGAATCATGATATTTATATTCATTTATCTATATAAAACAGTCTACTTTTTTAAAAGAGCAAGAAACAAAGAAAGGAACAGAGGCTATGTACCTTTTTATTGGCTTTTTTTTTACAAACACTCGTGAATGTACATAAAAACAAAAGTTCACGTCTCGTCTAAACGTTTTAAAAAGCACATATTTATTTAGTATGAATTTCAGTTGGGCGTAATTTTTTACGTTTATTAATTTCAATTTTTCTTGTATATATGTTCTACGTTTTACATCATCGAATAGACGGGAGTGTCATAAGTATTTTGATGACAATCATAGATGTCATCAAAAAAAATATCACCGAAAACCACTGCTCATCATTTATGTGCAGATTGTGCCCGTTCATACTTCATAGCCTCCTACGGTTCCTTTGCGTTCCATAATAATACTATTCGTCAGTATCCTACTATATAATACACCCTAAATATTTTTCCAATCAACGCATCGTCCTCTCGCGTGGTGAATCACCTTCAGGCTTCTTATGCTATCGTGATTCGTTTAGCTCAATACTTTCAATTGAAGAATGCTTGATGTGTAATGTGTTTCGCAAGTTCGTCGCAAATAGCCCCTCGATCTTGCTTTTAAAATATCAATACGAGAGTAACTTGCCATAAAATATCTATATAGAGACTCGAAGCGTGGCGCTTAGCCATAGTAGTTACGAAGTCTGCAACTGCCCAAACATGGAAAGTACACTGTTGGGACCGTGCCCCTAATGCAATGCTGCCTACACTACACCTTCGCCAGCTGATTTGTTGGCAATGTGTGCGTTAGAAGCTTCATTTCTGACGCGCGTTGTACTAAACGCGTGGAAACAGATCTTCAGTTGAAAACACGGGGTAACATTATAGAAGTGTGACTACGATGACATGGTCTAGATTCTGAGTTATCGCTATTTTGACGCATATTCCTTTTTACCCATTCCAAATTTAACTGCGACGCCTACCTACACTGTACAGAGTACTAGTATGAATAACCTCCGCCGGTAGTGTAGGAGCAGTTGAACGATAAATTCAAACTGGCCATACACGCATTCAATAACCCTCGGGCCGAACTACCTCCCCCAAAAAACCAATCACTGACGAGTAAGTCAAGTCGTCGCAACCGTTAACATGGGTGGCAGTGTCCTATTTTGTGTGGGCACGGTAGTGAATAGATGGCGAGTCGCTCTAATATATGATTGCGCGTACCAGATACCGAACTTTTATCAGCAATACGAGCCTCGTGATTCGATTGGTCTTACGACTTAACAGTAAACTATAGCTATCCGTTCTCACATGGCTCGATATGGGATGAATTGTATCGTGATCAATATGCGCTGTACAGAGTATGCTTCATATATCTCGATGAGGCTACTATATTTTGAAAAAGTGGGCCTATTCGCGTCGCCTTCGACACTCTAGATGAGCAAATTGGGAATCATGAAGTGGTTGTAATGGTATAAACCTGTTTATAACCGAAAATTGGCAATTCTTGGAAGAATTGTTTCACAAGCACCTTGAACTAATTAGGGCCGCCCAAGTCCTCCCGAATGATTATTTTCGATTTAATTGGTTTTTGGTTTTTGTCTCACTCGCGTTTCCGTACTCCATATACACGTCAACTATCGGGTTTTCGATTCATTTCACCAGTACATTCCTTTTTGAAAATAGGAGACACTTCAATAGAGGTCACTATATTAACCCCCGAATGTGATACAAACTTAGCCACTCTCTTGCAGCCGATGTAGCAGACAGTCCATAGCCTCCCACACATCATCTATGTCGTCGTCTGTGACCTCTATTTCGTTCGATTGAATGTAGGCATCGTCTTCTTCGTCCAGCTTCTTCCCTCGAGGATCCTGTACACCAATCAAACATCATTAGATGTACATCGTTTTAATGCCAAAGTGTAAATTCTCGTCTTCAATATATAGATTTGTGATATATATACAAGTATATATG
>NW_014039589.1:25163-28056 GCF_001186125.1 Sphaeroforma arctica JP610 | reverse complement strand
AAGAAACTTTAGAAGTATTTCTTGACAGTTGCTGTCAGTCATAGAGAGGGCCACCAAGGTCGATTAAGTGTAAGTGGTTTGATACCTTGTGCTCCCTTTCGGCTCTTTCGGCACGTTCAGTTGCATTCTCCACTTCCTCCTTGAGGGCGGTCATTTTCTGTCGTACTGCTTCCATATTGGCTATAAGAGTGATATTAAGTTGCTGGTATGTGTCGGCATGTATTAGCATGTAAATATAAGCAGTAGAAGCTCCTACTTTACGGTACTTATCCGATCCTTGTCGAAAAATTAGATGTATTTACAAATAGCACGGATGATGGTGCTAATTTATTTACATCTAACTTCTGCTGCCATTAGGGCTTAGGCCCAGTGACCCAGTCTGGGTCGAGGATTAGTGTATCCGTAATTCGCGATAACATGTCCCTCAAAAAAAAAACTGCCAAATAAATTGTAGTGTCTGAGTTTGTCGTTAATATCCTTCCATTTTCAGTAGTAAACGTAGCGGTACAATAAATCCCAGGAATTCTGGGGCCGTGTGTATCAATATATGGTACAAGTATGTATCAATATAAATATGGTTCAATTTCTAAAAGGAAAAAATAGAAACATTCATTCAGATCAGTTGTCGAGAATCTGAGTTTCAAATTAAGTATTTTATTGTGAAATTATGTGTCAACAAAATGTCATGATGTCAAGAACGTATTCATTTTCTGCATATTTACCGTGGCAGTCTGGCAATGGCACTCTCTGCCCTCTGGGCCTCTGGGCCTCTGGACCTCTGGACCTCTGGGCCTCTGGGCCTCTGGGCCTCTGGGCCTCTGGGCCTCTGGGCCTCTGGGCCTCTGGGCCTCTGGGCCTCTGGGCCTCTGGGCCTCTGGGCCTCTGGACCTCTGGCGGCTCTGGGCCTCTGGACCTCTGGCGGCTCTGGGCCTCTGGACCTCTGGCGGCTCTGGGCCTCTGGACCTCTGGCGGCTCTGGGCCTCTGGACCTCTGGCGGCTCTGGGCCTCTAATGGGTCTTGAATTTTGAATTCTTGATCGCCCTGCAGGCTGTGAGTCTGTGACTGTGTCACTGTGAGTATGGACTCGTGTCCGTCTGCCGTCTGGTCACTCTGGTGTCTTTGGTGTGTAAATAATCTGGGACTGGGACTGGGACCGGGATCTGGGAGTCTGAGACTGGGTTGTCGCCTGTCTGGGTCCTGAGAGGCTGAGACTCTCGTGAGTTTGGGACTGGGACTCTGGGAGTCTGATTATTTTTAGTCTCAAGAGTCTGTCGGCTTACGAGTCACGGGCACGGCTGGCCAGTAAAAATTTCTCAAAAAATATAAAGAATATTTGTTTAAATTTTTATATAAAAAGTGAACAAAAATAAATACTGTTCTAAAAATATAAACGCGCCTATTGAAGCCTATTTTAATTTATGAATCAATCCATTTAAATATTTGTAAAATATGAAAATATATATATATATACAATTTGTATATATTTTTAAAAATCCTTTTCATTTTGATGAAAAAAATATATTACAAAAACAAAATGTATGTATTTACAGTACATAAATATGTATATATGTATTTATAAAAAACTGAACGAAAATAAAGCGTATGGTCGGTATTTAAATACATACTATAAATATAAATATAAATAAATACACAGAGTATGAATTCATTTTAAAATAAAATAAAATTAGAACAATCTATTTAGACTAAAAACATATTTATATATGTATGTATTTACTTTAAAAAATATAGTCACAGCCTTCAAAATTGAACAATAAAGCTTAAAGTAAAAAAAAATGCATTTGTTGTTTGTTTATTTTATTTTTAATTGTTCGAAAATACACAGATTGTTCTCGCTAAAAGTTTATATTCGACTCTGTTGTTTGACTCTTATTTAAAGTTAAAAAAGCCTTGCTTCAATTTTCATCAGTAAATACAGTAGTAGACTTTATAGTAGCAGGCTATGGAAAATACTATTTTTTAGTTGTTTAGTTGTTTACATATAAAGCGCACAACCACGTCTTGTACACCTGCACACACTTACCTTCATCATGTCTCGTTTAATTACACTTCTAGCTCTAGCTGTTCTCTGTATATCTAGCGTTTTGGCTGGATCTATCGTCTTGACTGACGAAAACTTTGAAAAAAAAACGCAGGCATCTACTGGTGCAACCACTGGCGATTGGTTCGTCAAGTTTTATGCGCCATGGTATGTCTATTCGTTCACGAACCCGTTGACCTGCCAAAATGTGATACATTAGATCAGCATTGAGTACGTATCTGAATCGCTTGCCTATAAAAGGACGCTTAGATGGCATTGACGCCTCAGGGTTATAAATTTTTAACTGGGCATAAACGTTAACATATTAGTATATGGTTTAAATTGGTTTCCTTTTCTTTTTGCTGCTGTGGGGTTTGTGGCTCTAATAGGTATCGGGATGTGTGTGTCTATGCCAGCAGGCTTTTATTGTTTGCAAAAATAAATAAAGGTTGCTTGTAGTGTTTAACGTTTCTATCTATTGTCTACAAACGAAATTACACTGAAATCATGGGAATTTGTGTCGTTGGTATGATCTATGTGTGTAAGAACAAATGGTGCTTAGACGGTATGTGGGATATGGATTATATCACTGGCTATGGCTTCCAGCGACAGATACCATACCACTAGATCCAAAAAAAATCTTTTTCTAGTAAGTTTTGTCTTGCCAACTTTTAGATGTGACTGTCTTGTCATATATGAAATAGTTGAGTATAATATATATATATATATATATATACACCCACGCACATACACACACACACACACGCACACACGCGCATGTATATGTATTATATATATGTATATGTATATGTATATGTATATATATATATATACATTATTATATGTATATGTATT
>NW_014039589.1:17912-24362 GCF_001186125.1 Sphaeroforma arctica JP610 | reverse complement strand
TATTATTATATATATATATATATGTACACATAAAATTAATATTTATATATATACACATATATATATATATATATATACATTTACATATACATATACATATCCATATATATATATATGTATATGTATATATATTTGCAACAGCTATATACATACATATATATATATATATAACATTTTTTGTTTCCGTGTCTCTCTACTTGTCAGGTGTGGGCACTGTAAGAAAATGGCACCGGATTGGGAGACTATGGCGGACCAGTAAGTATCAACACGTAAAAGACTTTACAGAAGGATGTGTGCGTATTTTCATTGTTTCAATTGTATCCACTGTTACCGAAAGACTCGTCAACGCGAATGTATTACAATTCATATCGTTTGATTGTTCCATTGCAAAGAGCGCGAGTCGTTGTTCAGTATATGCACGGGTAGGCTGCCATCTCTCACTTGTCTGGCATTAGTATGACAATACACTAAACTGACAGCCTGGGGGTCAAAAATCTCGATCCGTTCTGATATTTCAACTTCTTAGAATGTATCACGGTCGAAATGTGCTTCAATCGTTATTTTCATTTCTGTGTCAAGTCTGTCGACAGCAAGCTGACTGAGGTCAATAGCAATCATTACAGTTGAATCAACTTCAGCCTACTATATTAATATCGATGTTATTGGCATGTCTAATCCACAGACTTGCCGGAAATATCAATATTGCCAGTGTGGACTGCGTCGGCGAAGGCATAGGTAAGTCTAACTATTTGCTTCGATTGTTTGTTGCAATCTCTACGTTTCCACCTCTTACTCACCATGGTCTGCATGTTTTCACCAGCTCGCGTATACGAGTATGTACCTGGTATCTTTTTATTTGGATATCGATTTAGATCATTCCCTGTCTTCTCATCTCATTGAATGATTCAAAACAGATACGTGCAAAAGATTTGGCGTCACCGGCTTCCCCAACTTGAAGATGTAAGTTTTTGTCGGTGGTTCTCTCAGCTATTGTTGGTCATTATCAGAATATTCAGATTTGACGAGTATGAGTTGATGGCATATTTATGCCCACTCAATTACAGAATATTGATGCAATATAATGTGTGTTCAGCTGCTTGAGTTGATCACTTACCAGTTGCGGTGTGTTCCAGCGATGACGTCTATCCGCGGCCTATATCTCACTTCATTATGATTTTATGGAGCTTTTATTTTAGGTCGTCCGGAAAGGCTGGATCGTCCAATTTCGAAGTACATCTATACTGGAGTAAAATCAGCTTACGTATCCTTCCGAATTTTTTCTTTATGTGAAGGCTCGCTGCAGGCCAAGCTTACGAGTACACCAACAAACGTGAGATTGCGGAGATGACAGCATTTGCCACGGGTGGTTACAAGGAGGGAGAGGGCTCGCCTGTGCCTACCGAACCATCGGTCTTCGACAAAATCATGGAGCCTGTTACGCAAATTCCCGTGAATGTCAATGTATGTCGGATACGTATCTACATGAAGCTCTGTAGTGTACGCGTAATCTTCGTTCATCGCTAGGATAGTGTTAATTGTAGTATATTTTTGTATTGATTGACAACGGTAGTGTAAATGCCTTACCCCCTCAGATACATCGATGCATGGGTGGATTTGCAGGTTTCTGCCTCTGTAACGTAGTGACGAAGAGAGTCGGTTTTCCGAGTGCAGTATATTAATCGTCATGCTGTCTTCGTATTCTTTTCTTGTATGCGTACCGGCCCTTTAATATATGTTTACCAATCAAGGTTCGAACTCATATCATCTATACAGAACTTTTGGAAAGCCTCTCCTGCCGCTTGGATGTTCATTTTTGGCATAGGTTGGGTATTCGGAGCTATCACTGTTTATTGCCTGATGCCAAAGTCCGGCAAGCGTTCGCCACCAAAGGGTTTACAGAACAGGGCTTCAAATAACAAGAAGCAGAGTTAATATCTATGTGGACTGCCCGCGTCTCAACGCGAGGTTAATTTTGACAGGGTTGGCTTATTTGATGTGGTCTCTCTGCGAATTGCAACTCTAGTGTAATGGTTGGTGGCTGGTGCTATTGAACAGTAGATATATACCCTGTCTCCTGGGAGTCCAGAGGCACTGTTCAGGAACAGAGAGCAGCTATAGGGATGCTATGGTACAGCACGCACTTGTGCTCGACGAATTAGGCAGTGGGAACCGGGCTCCTACTAACTGTAGCATGCCTTTCGGTAAAGACTTCGATAAAAGTGGTCACTGTAATAAGCATTATATCATTGTATACAGTCTGGAATTATCACACTTCGTGCTTTAAACTGAAAAATATCCTGGTATACCGGTGGTGTTTAAAAATCTTCGAATTGAAATGCAATTATCTCGTGCACTGCAGCACCCTTTATCGTTGTTCTATCAGTTGACAACTTTTACCCGATTTATATACATATATTGGTCATATAAGGCCTAAGAGCACTCGTTGCTCTACTAGATTACCATGCATATGCCACCATTGCAAAACAAATAAATGAAAAAGCAGGTGTTGTGAAAACTTGTCTGATACATATGTTAAAAGAATAAACTACGCTATAGGGTGATGGCGTGTTGACGACAGCATACTCAAACAAGGTGGATATTCCCAGCATTCCAAAATATGTTTATTTTCTGTTCTCGAAGTAACTTTTGAGCTTAGAATCTTCCGTAACATTCTTGTACATCTGGGTTAAGTTCGGGTACGCATCAAAGAAGTCGGCAGGGATATCCTCGAGCATGCCTGACTTGATCCACACGATAATCTCATTCATGGCAATGTCCGCGATAGAGATCTGCAGCGATACAAACGATGTATGTCAGCGTTTATATTCTGGACATTCAGAAAAAAGTATAGACATTTTTTCTAAACGACCAAATATATACATATATGCATAAACATATATATATATTAATATATAACCAAATACATAATTATAATATGTATAAATATAAACTCCCAAGGCTTGTAAATATATAGTTACTTTTTAAAAAAGGAACTGGATATAGCAATACCAAATGATTTGATCAAAAAAAAAATGAAAATAGACACAAGTGCGAATGAAGATTAATGCACGGACAAACGTTGCGTAACTATTGTTATGACTGCTGCGGCTATGCAGACTGCAGATATATGTGACCAAAAAGCATACATTATCGTGTTCCTTCAATCAAACACACGTGCAAGCTATGATTTTGACCACTACATAGAGAATAGGCAGCCCTACCGCTACCCACGAGCAGCAGCTTATATACATTCATACATGAGCCAAGAACAAAGATACAAAAATTAAGGATAGTAAACATACGCTGTTGCCGAAGTAGCCGCCGTCGCAGTACTCATCCAGCTTTGCCGCATAAGGTGGTAAAACTTCAGTCACCAGTTTCGAACGGAAAGCCTTCTTCTCTTCGGCGTCCTGAATACCCATACTCTGGCCTATCTTTGCGTTAAATGATTCTTCGATGACCTGCAATGCCTCGTCTACGCGCAAAGCTTCCAGTTCATCACTAGGATATAAGCCGGCTTTCTTGCCCGCATATCTCAGAATAGCAAATCCCTGAGTGTATACCTTACCGTCCACTTCGAGAATTGGTAATTGTCCTAAGGGCGTGGTTGCTTTGACGCTAGGCCAGTCCTTGTATTGGATCCGGTTGTCAACATAAAGCACGTCACCATAAGCGAAGGCGACACGGATGGGTTCACCGCGACCCTTGAAATCAAAATATGTTAGTTTTATATTGCTCGACATTCTGTTGTATCCTGCTGAAAATATATTGCGAGTTGTGTTCAAATTAGCAATCAGTACTCTGTTTATACTAAATAGTTTGTCCCCCTGTTACATGCGAATTTTCTGATTTTTTATCGTTGTTGAATTTATAATTTATTTAGAAAGCTATGTTGTTGTTTGTATTGTTTATTTTAAAAACATAAAAAAAACCCTTATCATTTTTTTCAATAAAATACAAAACAAAATTATTAGCCTCAGACCCTCAGGGCCCAGGGCCCAGAGGGAACACGGCGACACTGAGGTCACACAATCTAAAAAAAAACAGGAAATAAATATTTGTACAATTTCTCGAGGAGGCTATGAATATTGCTACATAGGCTGGCTAAATATGTATTAGCTTTTGTTTTTCTATAAATAAATAAATAGGTTCCCGTGGCCATTCGTAAAATCCGATATTCCGAAGTGGCGTGCACATTGCAATGGCTGCAAAGCAGCATATTTTTTTATTTTTTTTATTTACCCCCCTAGCGGCGCAGCCGCGAAGGCCGAAGTCCCGAAAGTCCCGATGATGATATATCTACGTACATACAATTAAAAAAAATAATCACATATATACTCAGAGTATTTATTTACATATTACTTATAATTATACAGCATAGCCTTTTTTTTCTCTTTTGTTTTGTTTTTAAAAAACCAAAAACAAATGAAACATAAAAAAAACACAAAATTGCCATATGCGCCGGTGTAAACAATTTGAATATATTTCTTACGATTTTATTGGCTCTAGTCCCGAAATTATTTCGACCGGTGTGAAAGTTCTGAAAGCCTTCTTTAGACTAGAAACAGTCAAATAACATACAATTTAGAAGACTATGTGCAGTAATTTACTAATTATGCATTGCAAACAACCCGAATTTGATTATAGACAATCATGGCCAATATTTCAAAAATCTACAAAGCGCGCTAAAATACTCGGGAATAGTTCGAAAGATAAATATGTTCATAAATATGTATGAATCATAGAAATGCCGAAATAATCGGGAGTAGCGGATTTAATACTCCCAATTCTATTCACTCATTCGAAAATAGATTTCTATTTTTTAATTTTAAATTAGAGACCTGAAAACTAGCCTCATAAAGTTATGGGGTCACTGTAAATAAAAATGTTAAACCTTTAACTGTTACTTTTGAAATATAAAAGTTATAAATATGCATTTGAAAAGCTGCCCTATAAGTTTCGAAATTTGGGGCTAAAATGAATTTTGGTCAATCAGAATTCAGAAATGTTCAGCTTGACACTTGGTAATTAGCATTTTGTAGTTGGCACCTAAAAACAGGACAAATTAAATATACTCACTGACCTGAATATTGCACCCGCTGAATTTGAGAATGGCTTATATAGGTAAAAAAGGTGTCCTTTTTTATACAAAATTAAGTTACAACTTTTAACTGTCCTTTCTTTTTACAAAAATATGTTACAACTTTTAACTTTAATATGATAGCCTGAAAACAACTAAATTGTTTATTCGATTTTTCAACAATTGGGTCCCTGGATCGTTTCTATTGTATGAATATTAAAATTCATTTCTGCGAAAACAAAGACTTTACGTCGATTGCGCTTCTTCCTCTCTAGCCCCGGCATCGATGTTTGCATCCTGTTGTTCCAGCACCTCACCGGTCTCATCTTGTTGTTTCTTTTTAAAAAAGCAGTCGCATTTCATTTTCTGCCGCATGCCGTATGAAGGACTACTTAAACTTGTGTATTATTGCCTAGTATCTTGGATATTAGCTTCCCCTTGGTATACTTCGGTTGGCTGGGGATCGACATTGTCTCGTGCTTTGTAAAAAGTTTCATTAGCAACTTGTCACTACATCCCAAACTACATATATGTATTCTTATAATGCCAGGAGACCAAATTATTTACCATTCATACGCAATGATTGCAATAAATAAATAAAAACCTTTCTTTGCAGAATAAGCTATTAACAATTCTTTACTTACGAAAGTTGAAAAATATCACACGACTCCACAGGGCGTTCACGTGTTGACGACAAGGCGCTCAAATAGGTGATTATTCTCACCATTCCATAGTCCAGTTAATTTATCTTTTCGAAGTAACTCTTGAGCTTAGGATCTTCTGTCACATTCTTATACATCTGGGTCAAATTGGGGTAAGTGTCGAAGAAGTCGACTGGGATATCTTCGAGCATGTCGTCCTTAAACCAACCTATAATCTCACGCATGGCAATGTCCGCGATGGTGATCTGCAACCATAAAAACGATAGATATGAGGCTATGGATATTCTGTGCACACAGAGAAAAGTAAGAGTATATTTTCTAAACACAGTATATACATATACATATATATATATACATAAACACACCGACACGCACACGGGTGTGTACACAAACACACACAAACACACATTTATATATATATATATGTGTACAAATATGCTTCAGGATATATACATATAAAGACAATACAAAACGTATACACACACTTGTTTATATATATATATAAATATAAATATACTTTTATACATATTATATCTATGCATATACAAACACGTACACACACAAACACACATACACATATATTTATATATAAACACACACACACATATATATATATATATCTATATAAATATGTATATATGGACATGGATATAAACAAGTACTTACAATAATAGTAGTAATAATAGGATGATTATATGATTATATGAA
>NW_014039589.1:12170-17892 GCF_001186125.1 Sphaeroforma arctica JP610 | reverse complement strand
ATATATGCGTGTACACGTGTGTGTATAAACGTGTGTGTACGTGGGTATATATGTATGTCTATATGCTTCGAAAAAGTTGAGTGCATGTATACCAGGCACCTCATAAAATTCTGTGTATACAACTGCTACGTTCACCAGTAACCGATGATATCGATATCTTAAATTAGCCCCGGACACAAACAAACTATCCAGGAGTATTCTTCTGTTAAGCAATGACAAACCAAACTCCGTCGAACAATATAGATGGGAAACATACGCTGTGACCAAAGTAACCGCCATCGCAGTACTCATCCAGCTTTGCTGAAACAGGTGGGAAAACTTCCGTTACCAGCTTCAAACGGAATGCCTTTTTCTCCTCGGCGTCCTGAATAGCGAAGCTTTCGATAATTTTCAAGTAATATGATTCATCGATGACCTGCAATACCTCGTCTACACGCAGAGCCAGGAGTTCATCACTGGGATATAAGTTGGCTTTCTTGCCGGCATATCTCAGAATAGCAAATCCCTGGGTGTATACTGTACCGTCCACCTCAAGAAATGGTACTTTTCCGAGGGGTGTGGTTGATTTGATGCTAGGCCAGTCTTTGTATGAAACCCGCTTGTCTTCATAAGGCACGTCACCATAAGCGAAGGCGATACGGATAGGTTCCCCTCGACCCTTGATATCAAAATATGTCAATTTTAGTTTGTTCGACATTCTGATGTTAACTACCCGAGATATATGCGAGTGATTTTATTTGTACTACTATTTATCTCTAATATACAAAACTAATTCATAATGTAAGCTACACCTCGGTTCCTTTTTTTAAAACTACCAGAGAGCAGGTATTGTAGAATATGTATCTAAAAGCGAGTCTAGCCTTCCAGTATTTCACAATGAAGTTGACATCAAATACCAACCACAGTAAACATATATTTGCATCCCCAGACGCAGTGAAGTTAAACACTAAACACGTAATAAAAATAGACAGACGAAACCGTATTTGGCAAATACATACACATGATATATGGAGCGTTACCAGTTTCAACCAATGAATTTCACTTTATGGTCAAAACCCTCTATCTATATTTCAATCATGTCTCCAACATGATGCGGACTCGCGGACTCGCGGACGGAAACTTGAAAGTTGAAAGCGTTTTTGTAGATTTTTTATTGGCTGTTTAACTTTTTAGATCACAAAAAAATAACAACTCAATATGTACACACTAATGATTCAATGACACCGTTCGCGATTTTTTTTTACATATCGCTACTCTATCTACCATGTAGAGTAGTAGCGAGAGAGAGAGAGAGAGAGTCTACTCTCTAGAGTAGACTACAGTCTACACACTCTACAGTCTCGACTACTCTTTCTCTCTCTACTCTGACAGTACATAAAGTGTTGACAGTTCGTGTTCACAGTAGACACTGCAAGTGCAAAGGGTCTTTTACCCCAGCAGGAGGCCAATGTTCACAAAATGTACGCAAACGCAAAATTTGAGGGGGGTGGTCTCTAAGCTCTATCTGCCCAAAAAAGCGACAGGCAGAGAGACAAAAATGCAATGGAGTCTGGAGTCTGGAGTCTGGACTCTCTTGGGGGACTTCACAGAGCTCACGTTAATATATTTATACATACCCTCTACCATACCCTACAATCTATATAGACTATACAGGATCACTACATCCACAAATATATATATGATATGGCCACCGCGTCCACAAATATGCTATATACATTCACCAAATCTACAAGTATGTCATATACAAGGTCACCACATTTTCAAATATACTATATACATGATGGCCACTGCATCCACAAAAATACTATATCCATGGCCATTATATTTACAAATATACTATATACATGGCCATCATATCCACAAATACACTACATACATGGGTGACCACAACCACAAATATACTATATACAAGGCAATCACGTCCGCAAATATAATATATACAAGGCCATCGTGTCCGCATATATACCGCATATATACTATATACAACGCCATCACGTTCGCATATTAAAATATACACGGCCTGGTAGCTACCACACCCATATATATACATCTATATTATACACATGACCACCACATCCACTTACGTATGTATCACCTCCACCCATGCATGATATCACGTTGTAGAAGGCAAATAATTATTATCAGCATACTCGAGAGATCTCTTCAATGTCAACAATTAGGAGCCCAGTATTAGATGAACAACAAAAAAAGTACAGCGCATCACGGTGCACTATACAAATAGCAAGCCTATTAAAATTATTTGTTTCGCATGTGATGTACATATATATATTAAATTGACGCAAACAGTCGAGCAGTTTGGCGTTTGTTGCCACTTGATTGTTTTTCAGCAAATCAGATGGAGACCGAGCCAAATCGTCCATGTGTTCGATAACTTATATATTTTTCTATGTACTCCTTATGTATATAAATATTCGGAGCAAACGTTCTAAGGGACGAAAATGCCTGAGTAAGTAACCTAGAATTTTCGTATCCACACCAGCTGGAAATGATTAAGTGACAAAACCGGTTCGCTATTGTGTTGGCAATCACAAAGTCGTATGAATTGTGATATTTATCTCTGTAATAACCTTCTAGATTGAAACACAAATGGATGTAATTGAATCGTACAATACTTTAAACATCAAAAGGGCTCCCGAGGTCGACAATGATATTACTTCTGGAACTACAGTAGAAGTATGTACGGCTTGTTGACATAGTTTCCAGCTTTGTTCCACAGGCCAGACATGCAAGTCCACGGGTAATTCGGTATCAAGGCATTTAGTTTTTGTCATACCAGCCCAGTTTTAGAGAGAAAATATATACAATCGGAATTCTTTAATCAAGTATATCAACTGTAGTGCACTGAGGAACACTAGCGAACTTGAACATCTGGCGATTAGGATCATTCCAAACCATCCCTGTCCCTAGCCGCTTTCTTCAGAACCATTTCTTCTATCTCAACGAATTCCTCCGGATAATCAAGATGCACCTGTAATGGCCAGTGAGTAAGTTTTGATTGCGAGAATTATGCAGATGACCCAGATGATATGCACAACGCACTGCTACATCTGTAGTAGTAAGTGAGTGAGTTTTGATCTCAAGAAATATGCAGATGGCCCAGAATATATGGAGAACACATTACTAGCTCCACACATGCTACGTCACAGCACAGGCAAAGAAAGCCTTAAGTTGCACCTGTAGTGGCAAATGAGTTAATTTGAATTGCAAGATTTATGTAGATGACCCAGAAGATATTGCACAACATGGCAGAGCCGATATGACAAAAAGCAGAATCGCTGTATAAGCGACGAAATTTAAAAGGAATATCAGCGGACTCATTTCCTCCATACAATACAAGAGCCGTGTGAGCTCCCAAGGCCATCCAACAATTCAATCCTGTGCGGTCGGTAAGTACTATCGTCATTATCAAGAGTACAAAATATATTATATATCTTTCATTATTATCATTATAATATTCCTGATCACTTTGATGATATCAGAATCGTATAGAAAGTCCTACCTTGCTCTTCTGAGACATAGTCTTCAGTTTCTGCACCTCGTCGTGGACATCCACAGCGAAATCGCCCATATCCATACCCTGCTTGCGATACAGCTTGCCTGAGAGTGAATAACACATAAATGACATCAGATTCCACGGCATGGACGCTATAAGAGTTCATGTTTGAACAGTATGCTTCCGACAATAGTGTGTACAGGGCAAGAATAAAATATATACGTATTCCCTACACGATCTACCGCGGGATTCACGAGTAAAACTCGTACAAACTTCTTCCACATAGTGCAATGAAAGGCGCCTGTCTCTAAGTTGGCGTGAGTGAGCACAAGCACCTCGAAACCTCGTCACCCACCTTCTTGTACTGCGCGCTTCAGCAGCTTGCAATATAACTCGACGGACTCTATATTGTCGTCATTCCCAGGAATGGAGTATGTGACTTGAGTAGGGTCTTGATCGCTGTTTATAAAGTCAAAGTTTTGGATATCAGTATGCGAAGAGTCGGCTAATCTTAAGTGTTCACGATAAAGTATTTACGGTCGATTGGACCAACACAGAGGCAACAATAATGATCCATACCGGGAAGGCCAATCATGCATCAGCATTTTTAAATTCATAGCTACTCATATTATCAAAGAACGGCCACTAGTTTCAAGTACAATCATGTCACAGTTACATACACTAATCCTATATAGCCATACAGTCTGCCCGGTGAGTCAATAAGGAAACGATAGAATAGCCGTCGGGATGTTGCGTTATGAAGTAAGCGTACATTCTTGCAGAACTTATGCAAGCAATGATGAAATGGAAGACCAACTTACGAATCTACGATGCCGAGTGAAGGGATGACGGAGTAGTAAGACTCGCGCAGCGCCACTTTGCTCACAGGCAGTGTGATGAAAATCATCAGATCAGGTTTGATCTCCGCTCCAAGTGTCTGCAATACAAGCAAAATTCAGAGATATTGGCAACGGTGTATCAAATCAGAGGCACGCAGCATCGAAAGAAGTAAAGTGAGAGCACGTTGCAAAAACAAATAGAGGCAACGCGTGGCTGTGAGTGTATACATACCTGTACACTGTTGGTCAGTGACCCTGGTTTATACTTCTTGGTGACGTAGTATTCGCCACACTGGATGGCCGTGTGTCTGATCACCTTTTCAAACTGGGGTCTGTTACCAATGAACAGGATGATGCCGCCTGCATGAGCCACTCTCCTTACAACGTCCAGTGCGCGTCTCAAATGCGCCATCTACAAACATCAGGTAAAACAATGCGGTGGAGAGAGGATTGATATTTCATAGACGATAAAATAAGTGAGCACAAGAAGGAGCCCAACAATTCTAAAGCTTAAAGTTAAGCAATCCGACTCCGTCGGTCGGCTGACTGCGCGCAACAGTAAATTACACCGCAGACAATATCGACGAGGAACGGCGATGGACCATTTTCGCGAGATCTATAGGCATTATGGGCTTAGTTTGCGGCTAATATTACATATCCATCCCACCGACATACCGTTTGTTCTAAATCGAAGATGTGGGTGTCATCTCTGACACCGAATAGATACGGCTGGATCTTGGGATGCCACAATGTGCGGTGATGACCAAGGTGCACTTTGGCCGCTACCAAGTCCTCCATGGTGAAAGAGTTGAGAACAGAACCCGATCGTACTATGTCTTTTGTGAGCACCACACCACCACTGGACACTTTATGACTCTTCCTCGCTGCCGTGTTTGATCGAAGAGACGATAGTACTTATTTTAATGCAAGTATGACAGCTTGTGTATTTGAATGTGATTCAATCGAAATTCGTTATTGATTTGACAGGTGAATGCATCGAAGTTTGTAAACGATTGCAGCAAAAAGGTTCGGGTTACTACCGATATCAACACAACACTCACTTATCACGAATTGCACTACCTGCAAGAGTAGTTGATAACAAATACGGTACATGTGCATTCGCCTAGCACTCACAATCCGTATTTTTAACACAAAAAACCTGTACGAAAGAGCCCCATACCGCCATCACTAGCACACCTATACAAAATAATGTCCGCACAATATTTACTCATTGGAAAGTGCCAACAGTATTCTACTACGTGTGAAGGCACGATAGGTGGACAGCTCAAATAGAATGCGGTTAGGGGTGGGTGAATACGTATGTATATATAAGTATATATATATATATTTATATATATATACATACATA
>NW_014039589.1:0-10144 GCF_001186125.1 Sphaeroforma arctica JP610 | reverse complement strand
TATATATGCTTTCATTTATTCACCGACATTGGTTTATCGTTCGTGAATCTGATTTCTGGTATAAAAAATGCAAGATATTAATGGGCAAGGAACACACCTCTGTTTAATGTACAGCGGCTGTAGATAGCACTCGGTAGCTGACTGTGTGTGATCAGCCTGCCGACCGTGTGCAGAGAATGGTAACTCATCTTGGATATATGCGTATAAGTATCCAAGATCGCAACTTTATCGCGGATTTCTTGCGCGTTAAACGATTATTGATTACATATACTATGTATAGTGGCACCTACACGACCTCCATTGACCTCACTACTACTGCTACAAGTCCCTGGCCAACGAAAATAAATATTCACGGAAACACTTGTGTTAAGTCTTTCTGTTGTTGACATGCTCCTCTGTGAGTCAGTAAATAAAATTCGAGTGACTCTAAATAGTCCATGCTGAATGCAACTTTGGGTTTAGGGTTTAGATATTCTTAGATGTTTTTAATAAAAAAACCGCCTACACTACAACATAGCCTTCTGCGTCGATTTTTTGGAAGGCTATGTAGGATAAAAAAATATATGCCCTTCTGTTTAATTTTTAGGAGGCTATTATATTTTTTATGCCATATATAATGTTTATGTTTTTTGATTTCAAAAAATTTGTTTTTGACTGTGGTCACAGGTGACAGGCAGACAGCCCATGGGTTATCCTCATTACGTTTTACGTTATTTTTAGACCCTTCCCCAATTCCACTGTCATACATTATGTATTTTATACTGTTTTTCCATATGTAGCCCGTTAAAAAAATTGTTTACCTTCAACGTATACGCAGACTATCTTTTTTTTAAACGTAAACGAGGTTTAGTCAACAAATATTCTTTTATTTATTTATTATGGTGCACACAACCAAGAATCGGGGTCTTCCGGGACCCGAATTTTAAGCATATGAGATATCATGAATATTGGCAATCGGATTTCTCGACGGTTCTGAGCTTATCTCATCGTCCTAAAAAAGGGTGAGCTGGTTGGAATTTGGATTGTAGCAATATTTCAGAAGTTGGGTTTTGAAATTATGCCATATCATCAAAATGTCCACTTGTTGGCCTATATGAGTGTGATGCCTTGCCCCAAATGACTAAAACTGATCGGATTTGGACTCCCCAGCTCACCACGTGTCGGGACAACAATTGTCAGAAATTTCTGACGGTCATTTCTTCAACAAAAAAAAAAGTTCCAATTTTTACTTCAATTCCATGAATGGCGACACTTTACATGCCATACAAACGGCCTAATAAAGTATGGCAGATACCGAAACACAGCCTAATGAGGCAACTCAACTTGCAGCAATGAAAACGAGTCAGAGCCAGACAGTTGTTATATGTGCTCAAGACGAATCTCATCCCTGTAAAACCGCCACGAAGCTTAACTTTGAAAGTACACAGTCGCAGATAATAAAATACGAACCACACCCCGTTGTTATTGAATACAGCGAAAGTCAAACACAACCGCATAATACAACGCAATTGTTCTCTACGATTGACAATACTGTTGTTGAACCAATTGTGAATGCGGTTCAAAATCACGACCCAGTTTACGTTGTGGGACTGAAGGACACGCAATATGGACCAGATAATAAAGTAGGTGACCTACTGACTGTCAGAGACTTTGAATTTGCAAAACAATCTAATTCACGTGGATATTTGGGCTTAGGAGTCTTCATACGATTAAGGAAACGCGATGTCCGAGTTGGGATGGTCTGTTATGAATAATATTGACGATTTGATTTACTAAAAAGAAATCTTGAAGTAGTATCATTTTTAGTAAATCACGTGACAGACGCAATAGACGTCTTAGCTATACGATAGGCTGTATGGCTAAATGTGAAATATGTTCGTATCGGGCAGACTAATGAAAAATCTTGCGTTTTATTAATTTGTATTTAGTGTGTCTACAAATTTATCTATTGAGAGAGATATTCTATTGAAGACCCTTCTGTACGATCTGTATTTATGCTACGCAAAAAAGCAGCAATACCAGTCATCCCTTTTAAGCAAAGGTATATTTACCTGTAAGAGTGTCTTGCAAACTTTCTGATTGTAGTCAAAGGCAAACTGTCTAAGGCTGTAAAAAGCACTTTTCGTAAGCTTTCGTAGTAAAAAAGACAATTCTTACGGCAATAGACCTTAACTGAACACCAGTATCTTTCTATATAGTTACACTCGCAGTGATATTTTGAAGAAAAAAATATACACTTGAAGCCATTCTTTTCGAATATTTCTTCAAGTAGAGATTTGGTCTCTCGACAATCTGACTATGTAATATTCGGTCTCTTAAGGCGATATTAACGTCTAAGAGTAGTTAAACGTAATAAATTCTTCTAAAGCTGAAATGAAAATAAAGCAAAATAAACGTAATTAGTCTTTTAGTAAAGTTAGGTTTGCCTCGTGAAAACAGCTATACTCTGAAGGATTGTGAGGCTGAGACATTTAATCCTCTCAGTACTGTTTTCGCCGAAGGGATATTATTTAGTGTTTCGGAAACTATGGTATGTTTCGTTGGGGCGAATTCGAGAGACTCATAAAATACTATCTTTAGAAAAGAAGAAAGATAAAAAAATATACTCTTGATGTCCATAGTTATTGCATTAACCAATGACTTGCCACTTGTCAAGCATTACCGACATAGCCTTCATCAGACTGGCACATCTGGTTGGCTGACCGGACGATAAACTGAGCAACGCTAATAATCCTTAGAAACCTATGTTGGGTTGAGCCATCTCGCTACGAAGTATTCAAATATAATTAGATTTGGGAAGCAAATAAAGTTCTATGAATAGCACTAGACCAAAACTTATGTTTAGTATTTTACTGGGACCTTTTAATGGCCTTGTCCAAATCCAAGGCGCAGCGATTGTACGACTTCCAGGTTATGCATGTTTTCTGTAAGAACATAGGGAACAACGACTGTGAAAGTCTGTACACCGAGTTACGATGCAAATACGCTACTGAAGCTTGAGACAAGGGACATGGAACAAAGTTTCATGTCATTGATAGTCCGCTTGAAACAGTTGTATATATAAGTTTTGATCTATCAAGACGATATAAACGCCTCAGAGTAATTAAACGCTTAGGTTAAGTCGAAGTATAGTTAAATTCGAAATAAATAAATGAAATGAGTCTTTTAGTAAAGTTAGGTATGCCTCGTGAAAACAGCAATACTCTGAGGGATTGTGAGGCTGAGACATTGCCTGTATATAATCCTCTCAATACTGTTTCCGCCGAAGAGATTTTATTTAGAGTTTCGTTGTCGCTCTAATAGAAACTATGGTATGTTTCGTTGGGGCGAATCCAAGAGACTCATAAAATCGAATCTTATAGAAAAAAGAAAGAAAAATACTCCTGATGTCCATAGTTATTGCATTAACCAATAACTTGCCACTTATCAAGAATTACCGACTTAGCATTCATCAGACTGGCTCACCTGGTTGGCTGAACGGAGGATCAACTAAGCAACGCTTATAGTCCTTAGAAACTTATGTTCTGTTGAGCCATCTTGCTGCCGAAGTATTCAGATATAAATAGATTTGGAAAGTAAATATAGTTTTATTAATAGAACTAGACCAAATCTTATATTTGGTATTTTACTGGGGACTTCTAATGGCCTTGTCCAAATATCTGATATGTATAATGGAAAATGTATTTAACTAATAAAAACCGTTAAAAACCGTTTAAGAGTTTAAGAGTACGTTTTACGTACAATTAAGAGTACGTTTATATTACAAGATTCTAATGTGGAGGCCCGGCTTTTACACCTGGTTCTGTGTAGTAGATGAAGTAGCTTTTTCAAGAACGCCAGCAATGCGAGTGAGTACTTCATTCGTATCATCGAATTTGCGGTTCTCGGATATTTTTTTTCTTTATCTTGGGTGGCGCGATATCATCTTCGCCGATTGAATTATCAGTGTCTGTAAATTCAGCCGAAATAGGCTCTAAACTCTGTCAGTGCGCTTGCCATTTTGTGTCTCTTTGTCTATCGACTTGCATATTAGCAGGCGCAGATAAACTACTAAAAGGCATGTTCGGATCTGCCATTGCGCTAAACATCTCTAAACTGTTATTATCGCGGGCATAGGAATAGACTGCAACCTGTGTTATAGAGTTACCAACAGCATGTATGACATTAGTTCAGTGAGCAACATACATTTAAATTAATTACCTAAAGCGAAGGAGAAATACTAGTAATACATGAAAGATATTTACATAAGCATTTACATTCCTACATGCACTAGAATATATCTGTAATACGCATACATATGTACATATTTATATACTTTAATATATACGAGTTGAAACTTAACATGCATACAACACACAGTACGCACATATATATTATACTGTAATAAACCAGGCTTCCACATTAGACTCTATGTTATGAACGTACTCCTAAGCAGTACAAAAATTCCTAAACGTACTCTTAATAGTACGAGGAACTCAAGTTTCCTAAATATGCTCTTAATAGCACGAGGAACTTAAGTTTCCTAAAATCGATTTTAATGGTTTTATTAATTAATACCTTTTCCATTTTAACATATCATATATTTGGATGAGGCCATTAAAAGGCCTCAGTGAAATACCAAATATAAAGAGTTGGTCTAGTTCTATTAATAGGACTTTATTTACTTCCCAAATTATATTTATATCTGAATACTTCGGTAGCGAGATGGCTCAACCGAATATAGGTTTCTAGGGTCTATTAACGTTTCCTAGTTGATCCTCCGATAAGCCAACCAGATGTGCCAGTCTGATGATGGCTAAGTCGGTAATTCTTGATAGGGATAATATTATTTATTTCAAAAATGGCAAGTATGTATAATACAATGTATGAACATATGGTATGACTCTCGTAGTCGCTGTAGTGGTTCAGGAAAGATTGATGGGAAGAAGTGGTCGTGTGTGTTCGAGCGTATATGATTAAGAAATGTGGTGTTATGCCAGGTTTCAACCACACACATTACATCAACCTGACTTAAAATCGATATAACGTTCAAACACTTATCTGTATGTGCTGCGTTGTCCATGTTGAGTCCTTGTGGGTTGAAGAGCGTCATCCTCATTGGGCCTTAACATTGTTCATCATCGGTCAATACTACTGGGCTTTCCTCTTTGACGATGTCAGCCATTTCTATATCATTGCCTGTCGTCGAAGAGTCCGTCGTGGAAAGCTGAGGCTGCGCCTGATTCTTTAGCATTTATTGGTTAAAACAATAACTATGGACGTCAAGAGTATTTTTATTTCTTTTTATTTCTTTTTTCTACAGATAGGTTTTTGTGAGTCTATCTGATTCGCCCCAGAATAGAGCGACAACGAAACACTAAATAAAATCCCTTCGGCGGAAACAATACTGAGAGGATTATATATAGGCAATGTCTCACCCTCACAATCCCTCAGAGTATTGCTGTTTTCACGAGACAAACCTAACTTTATTAAACGTCTCATCTCGTTTATTTATATCGATATTAACATGATACTTACAACTTACCTACGCGTTTATTTATTCTAAGGCAATAGTATCGCCTTTATGAGACCGAATCTTACAATACGTAGTATACATAGCACTATACCTATAATAGATACGTGTACATAAAACACATATATACATATATACTCATACATGTTGATAGTTGTACCTGCTAAGAGATACGCATGCATATGTACACATATATACACGAGTTGAAACTTAACATGCATACAACAAACAGTACGCACATATATATTATACGTAGTATAGATAATAGACATATAACATATAAACGTGCACAGACGTAGAATACATATCACACTAGCATACGATCATGTGCAAGTAATAAAAAAACATACTTGGTAGGCATTCTCCGCAAGCACAGTAGACTGGCGGCCTGGCAGCCGCTCTTACTCTGCTTCAGCCAAATGGAGGCGTACTCAGTTCGGACGTCCTTCCACACCATAAACAGCTTCTACGCCAAAGTCGCTTTATATTCGCTCTCATCCTTACAGGATGCGCGCACCGCATAAGCCATAGTAAGATCCATTGGATCAGCTTTATTTATGGCATCTACAAATAATTGCTTATTGGCTAACAACACGGTCTCCTTCTTCAACGTCTCAAGGTCCTTATCCCAAGCAGCCATATTAGGCAATGTCGGATAATTTGGCTCAATCATAGTCTCTCTCGTTTCTCCAACCAACTTTGCCTTTTCCATGGCCTCCCTATTATAACAGTACTCCGGATTACAGTAATGCTGTGCAAGTTTAATCCAGCAGGGATCCCTCCACTTTACCTGCCTGTTGTCGAGCATGGCGTGGTTCTTATGTCCCTCTTTTGAAGCCATAAACAACGGCTTATGCATTGGGTCGTAGAGCATAGACATCAGCCGGCATACTGAGCTGATAGTCCACCTCGCTGCTGAGGGTCCTTAGTGTCCTCAGTAGCGTTCATCACAGCTTGCTTGTTGTTATCGGCAGCCCTTGCTTTCTTGTCGACCGGGTTGAACGTCAGTGGCGTAAACTTACAGTGTGGTTCAAATTTGATCATTCTGCTGGCCTCATCGTTTAGTTCGGTTTCTTTTGCTGCAAGAGATGGAGCAAATCGTATGACTTGGAGTATTGGGCGGCATCATAAGCTCCTGTGTTCATAGCATACTCTGCAGTCAAAACAATATATTTATGCTTGTTCTTCTCTTCTGCAGCCCTTCGCTGATATTCCTTCCACATATTAACCCAAAATAATACTAAGTAATTTGGCTTCACCTTACGTAGTACTAACAGAATCACTGGATTATCTGGCTCAGCTGCTGGTAGAGGTACTCCGGTAGCCGTTTCCACGTTAGGTATATCATCAGTGGGCATTGTTTGTGACTCATCAGATTGATCATAGCTAATAACTGGGGACAGTACCTCCTCTCCTTCGCTCTCACTTGAATTATCATATTGATAGTCTGCTGATTCCAAAGCCTCACAAGAATCTAGATGTTCAGTTGTCGTTGTACTACCATATAACACGGGTATTGAAGGCAAAGGTTGCACAGTTGCCATTTTGCGCTTCTTCACCCCGGCAGATGGTGTTGTAGGGTCAGAATCAGCGCAAGAGTACTTGAAGGGGCCGTTTCAACAGAGACTTCAACATCATTTCCAGGCATCGTCTGGTCAGAAACATTTCTGTTCACAGGTACAATGGGTACTGGACGCATTAAAATATCAATCTGCAGTAGTGTCGACCGGAAGCGTCTGTTGGCTAGCAATCGTATTCGCATCCGATACAATGGCCGCTAAGTCGCTCTCCCTATCAGTGTCAGCTGCATCTGAATGAGATGCATAAAAGGATACATCAGAACCAAAGGTGGAGTCGTTGGCACTTTCTTGTTCACGCGCTGGCTCAGTAGTGACTTGAGATTCGGAAAGTAGTTCGCGGTCTCGACTCAAACAATTCAGCGCATGCTTCCATGTATTCGATGGGTTGTTTGATGCATGCTTCTCTAGTAAAGCACTCACCATATTCTTCGCACGATTTGTGACAAAGGAAGACATTTTGATAATATAGAGATATATTCTCAAATTATGTGTGTTTAAAGGATATGTGTTCTCACGAGTATAATCTATATTAACGTACATAACACAGTTGTCTGCATGTATGTCGGTTGCCAATACACAACATACAATCATATCTATTTAATAAACATTGAAAAGCCCGCCCTAACAGCGTATGGCGGGCTTTCTTGAACACCAGTCAAAAGACTTTCTACAATTCCTTGTCGAACAACAAAGTACGTTTTCTAGCTATTTTTTGCACTTTACGAACTATTCAAAACTTTACCGTACTACTTTATTCATTATGAAAGTTTTCCGAGGGAAGTGAACCTCAACTGATAAACATTTTGGATTATATAAAAACAACGCGAAATCATACAAGCAATTTCATTGATTCTAAACTTTACTGGGTTAACTTTATTACTATTTTTTCCAGAACTATATCTCGTTTAGACGGGCCCTTAGGCCTGATTTGCCAACTTAAATAAATATTGAGAAAATATAGCCCTAATAAATATTCAGGTATATTTTGGTATATTTCCTATGAAATATTGGAGCGCTATATTTCATGAAAATTTCGAAATTCATGCGATATTGTATTTGAAATATTGTAGAATGTTCGCACAGTATTTTTATACTTTCAGTTGGCAAATAAAACCGAAACAGTGATGGAACATTTGGATTGGTACAAATTAACCCGAGTCCTCCCATTGGCAGTAGTGATTCCTTGAAGGTTTTTAGAGATTTTGCTTTTTTTTTTGGCGCGTAAATTGTCGGTCTTGGTCTTAAAAAGGATAGCATGTTTGTCAAACGTGCATAAAAGCTGGAGTAAATCCTAAAAAAGACTACATCATTCTCTACCTGACTTAGCATGACATAATTAAGATACGTTTTGTACATTTTCTTAGACGCTTTGGAGACAGACCTTATTTAAATATTCTTAATAAGAATCCATCTCCAAAATCTATCATATTTCTTAATCCAGTGGCAATTCTTGATCAAATATCCAATATTTGTGCCGCAAAATTATTTATTTTAAGAATAAGAAATTCTATTTATTCAGTACTTAATAATTGCATTTCTTTAATTTTGATCCCTTACTTTTAGGGTGGTTCTTAACGAGAGGTCTCCATTAAAAGTAGATAAAATTAAAGGGTACTTTTGCGACGGTCCTTGGCTCAGTTTTTTTTTTTGCCATCCCAGCCGTTGGAATTGAAACCCTAAATATTGAGAATAAAGCCATCCTAGTGGTTGATGAAATCCAATAAAAATTAGTATACCTATGGCGCTCAAAATATACGAGCAATGCTGCGTCTTTCTATTGGTTGCAATATGGTAGAATATTGAGTGTCAAAGCATCGTTGTGTGAGCCGTTTTGACATTTTCACATTTTGTAAACATACTTTTTAGTTTTTGTTTGTTATAGTATACTAGAGTACAGTACATCATTGCATACATACTTTATGAATCTTCTGTTGGTTGTAGTGTATAATACTATATACAGGAAGTAGTTCATAATAACAATGTCGCTCTTAAAGAACAAGGCGGTAACACACAAGCGACGAGTGATGATGTCTAAACTTTACTTGCTGCTGAGAGCAATGGAAAGGGATAGAGTGGGTGACGGATTTTCCAGCTTTCAGGTGAAATGCAATAGAGGGACGCTTGTTGCTCGTACTCGCGCGAACTGGCAAACACTCTGCGCTCTGCTACAAGCAGAACGCAGCTTTGAGAACACTTTTCGTATGAAGTACCCAAAGTTTTTGTTTTTTGCACGTGAGATAAACAAAACATGCAGAAGAAACAAAAAGATGGGAATGTTGAGAGGAGGTACAATAGATGTGGACGTACAACTTGCTGTCTTCCTGCGTATAGCAGCCGGCGGAAAATACCAAGATATTAAAATTGCGTTTGGGATTTCTTCTGCTGCTGTTTACTACATATTCTGGAGAGTTTTATACGCAATTGATGGTTTGAGTTTCCTGTATTTCCGCTTTCCAAAAGAGGAAGAAGAGATTTCTAAAGCAGCAGAAGAGTTCAAATCACACTCTACTCACGGGGTGATTAGCCGTTGTGTTGCCGTCGCCGATGGCTTATTTGTGCGCGTAGCTTCTCCTCCATTAAATAGATGTCAGTATAGGCGTCGTTTATATTCTGGACATAAGACTGGTTATGGGCTGAATGCCCAAGCCATGTATGATGCAAACTTTAAGTTTGTTGCATTTTCTATCACGGCATATGGTAGTTTGCATGATCGTCGAGCTTGGGAATATAGCAGGTTTGACCTGCTAGTGGAGAATTTACCCATGTTTTACTACGTACTGGGTGATGCAGCCTACAGATGTACCAACCATATGCTTACACCCTATCCTGGCACTCGTGAAGCATTGGGCGATGCATGGGACGCATACAATTATTTCCAGTCCCAATCTCGCATGCATATCGAGCAGGCCTTTGGAATTATGGTCCGAAAATGGGGCCTTCTATGGCAACCCTTGCGTTTAGATTTTAAACGCGCTCCAAGAGTTGTTACAGTTCTAGCTAAGCTACATAATTATTGTCTATCAGGGGATGGATATAGACGAACTAATAATTT
>NW_014039590.1:27289-28095 GCF_001186125.1 Sphaeroforma arctica JP610 | reverse complement strand
ACAAGATATATAAAATTAACGTTTGAATATTCCATGAAATTCAATTCAATGGCGTGTACGATGGATTCTGAAACGGCCTAGATAGTGTTATAAGGTATCCTATGTATATCTATGGTCTTACAGATGATCACAATGTGATTGCTTCAGAGCATTCACTCGTCTTTCATAGTATACATGCGTTTGTGCACCAAAAAGCTCGATTATATGTTTGGCGAAGCTGTGTATTTAAAGGGCTGTATCTCGGTAATTACTAGTCCGATCGGGCCCAGATTAAAATACAGATCTTTGAGATCCCTTATCTTAAAACTGAGCGAAAAACCTCGTTAAAACCGATCAATGCGCTCAGAACCGGATATTACGCGTGAGCGCCTATTTAAAGTATAAACAGCAATACAGCGGTTTAATTCGCTGAACAGTTTTAACACCCCCTGCTCCTCGCCCCCCTCTGGGAATGTATATAGTCTAGTTATACCCTCGTCAGCTTTCCTCTGGTAAATATCATACATATGTATCTAGTTTTCTAAATTGAACATAAATAAATATTTACATTTTCAATGTCCGGGCTTGATGAGAATGTTTCAATTGACTGGAATATGAGGTCGCAAATATTTGAATGAGTGGTTCAACAAGATACAAAATTCAAGATGGATTAGCCAGGCAATACAAAACAGAAACAGTGGTTCATTTGAACGAGGTTGTATTGATTAAATAGATAGCTGTGTTAATAGGTGTATAGTTATTGATGTTTAACTATGTACGGATTTACTAAGTACAGACTATGTACCTATGTACAGGTTTTATTATTC
>NW_014039590.1:24085-26268 GCF_001186125.1 Sphaeroforma arctica JP610 | reverse complement strand
AGGTAGAGAGTGTGTGAGAGTGAGCGGTTTCGTGAGTATGTGTATTCGCGTGTATTTGAATGAGTGTTTATGCGTGAATGGGTGAATGTGTGGGTGTGTGGGTTGCCGTGGTGTGTGTGTGTGTGTGAATACGCACACACGTATACTGGTGTTAGGGCATGTGAGGTGCTTTGTGACATACTTTAACCGGAAAACATATGAACATGATTATGTATACAGTATTTTTAAATATACACTTTCAGTTCCCTCGGCGTCCCAATATAAATTACATTGTACCCTATCGGGCCTATTATAAGCTCCAAGATTTTGGCGGGCCGATGTATAGTTTAGAAGTAGGCTTTATAGTAAATACATAATAATCCTAATATGTGTGCACGAACCACACTAATAAACACTATTTATCCACTGTATACTACACATATTATCTGTTACGTGTGCACTATACACATAGACACTATATACACTATACACATAGACACTGTACATATTGTATACAACCCATAAAACAACAATCAGTAGCTTTTCTTGCTGGTATATACGACCATATACAATCAACATGCACCAATGTATATGGGTACTGGCAGCACTGCTGTGCGCGATACCTGCCTTGACAGAGATATCCCCCGAGAATACTTCTACACACACGAATAACTGGGCTGTATTGGTGTGCACATCACGGTTCTGGTTCAATTATAGACACATTGCGAACACTCTGTCCTTCTACTACATGGTAAAGAAAATGGGTATTCCGGATAGTAATATAATACTGGTAAGGAGAACGATGAATGTACCTAAACGTACATCCAAGCGGTGCTAGATATCGCATGTCGAAGTAAACCCTCAGAATTGTGAATAGCTGGATTTCATTTGAAGTTATGCTTTAGTATGGCCATTGCCTTGTATATGTGCGTGGATGAATTTGAAATCATCTGTAAATACCTATATCAATACCTAGATGCGCACGAAAGTGCGTGCAGAATACATGTACGGGTACAGTAACATACACATATATATCTGTGTATAACTATACACACACACAAACCAAAGTATACACAAACACAAACACACACTGACCAGCATATTCTTTCATATGCACATGCCCTCACGCGCCGCGCTGTTTACAACCTCTACAACCGCCACAGATGCTGCCCGACGACATCGGCTGCAATCCTCGCAACCCCTTCCCAGCCCACGTGTTCAACAACGCAGCTCACAAACTCAACGTATATGGCAGTAATGTCGAGGTGGACTATCGAGGATACGACGTAAGCGTGGAGACCTTTATCCGTCTTATGACTGACAGGCTGCCCGTGGGCACCCCGCAGTCGAGACGACTACGTACGGACAAGGATAGCAACCTGTTGGTATTCCTTACTGGTATGTTGTGTTGTCCTGAGGGTGTGCATGTATTTCCTAATATTCTGAGATTTACAAGTATGTGTTATACGTTTGTGCGTGTGCGATTGTTTGCAACAGATGTGTGCATGTGTGGTGCGTTGTGTCGGCGGGTACATCTCAATCGGACCGTTCAAGCACGGACGAGAATAGCAACCTGCTTGTGACCTTTTCTGGCGTGTTGATCTGAGTGTGTGCATGTGTTGTGCATGTGGTTTTGCGATATACATGGATGTGATAAAGTTTTGCGTGGTTATTTGCATTTTGCATACGCGTGTGTAATATTTTCGTATGTATTTGCGTGTAATGTACGCGTTCGTATGTGCGAGTGATATGCACGTACGTATGTATGGTGGTTCGATATACATGTATTCATGTGTGTGTGATCTCCGTGATTGTGATACATAATGTATGTGTTTGTGTGTATATGGTGATGTGTGCATGTCTGTTTTTCAATTCCATCTTCCTTTCTGTAGTGTGTAGATATCCGCACCACCTTGATACATTTTGTAAACACGGACCAGATATAAATAGCAAGTCAGTAGTAATCAATGCGTTGATCGTTGCTGCCGCCTAGTTAATGATCGCCAAGCTTGCGTGTATTCCTGGTCAATCGGATCTGTGTGTGTATGCTTACATATTACAGCCATACGTTTGTGCTCGAGGATATGTATGTATGTGTATATGCATGTTTGGATATATGTATGTATGTATGTATGAACGTATGTAAGTAAGTATGTATGTATGTATGTATGTATGTATTTGTATACATACATACACACATATAT
>NW_014039590.1:22411-24065 GCF_001186125.1 Sphaeroforma arctica JP610 | reverse complement strand
ATATATATATATATATATATATATATATATATATATATATATATATATATATATATATATATATATATATATATATATATATATATATATATATATATATATATATATATATATATATATATATATATATACATACTATATTGCAAGAGGTGCGTGCTCACCTATTACTTTTTCAATGGTTCCTTACTATCTAGGTCATGGGGGTGACGGCTTCATCAAGTTTCAAGATGCCGAAGAGCTTACTAGCCAAGATGTATGTTCCAGATTGAGTGCTTGAAATATCATTAGGTTTGTGTATCTACTCCATTGAAAATTGTGAGCATATTTATTTCTTAGTTTGTGGATCTCGTAATGTAGGGAATGTGCACAATTTGTCTGCAGGTTGGCATTAAATGTCTCTGGAGATAAAATTTCATACGGTAACAAGTAAAATACTTCGGCCACTTCTTGCGCGAGATTTGTATATGCCCTGACCTATTGACACGCAACGGAGGAGTCTATAGTAACGGTGGTGCATATTTCCGGAGACTGTCTCTATATAACTTTCCTGATGCGCTCAAGTGTGTAGATACCTTTACATGCCTTGCAAGAGAATGTGCTGCATATCCAGGTCACTTCAATACACAAAAACGGATGTGGCTATATGCCGTCAGATGAAGACCACTATCTGACCTGATGACTTCTATTCGTATTCATAATTACTTCCGTTGAGTGCTTTTTCAGGTTTCCTGGGTGCTTGAGTGTGGTGTGGGAATGATTTCTTCACTAGGTGCTTTAGAAGTATCGTACACATGTCTTGTCTTGTGTCTGCTCAAGTTTCCGTGTCGCTATTACACCGCTAGCATTCTATTTTGAACACTTTTGGTACTTCTACACTATGGCTGTTGTGTATTTGTTCAGCTCTGAATCGGTTGATTGCCACTGATTGATATAGCATATGGAGCGGTTATGGACCATGCGTACCTGCATTGAGTGAGAATCGCAAATAAGCCTATTAAACTGTCCAACGCAACGCTTGTTAGCCCGGACAGTACAGTTCGGCCCCCACGAGTGGTCATTTCAGGAACGAACATGTGCTACCTTTTGCAGATATACCATCTTGCACGTATATGTTACTAAATAGAATATGAACCACCATAAACATACTGACCGGCCGCTCTCGTCACCTGTAGGTAGGGGACATCTTCCAGCAGATGCATGAGAAGGGGCGCTACAATGAAGTGCTGTTCATGGTGGATACGTGTCAGGCGGCCACACTCTATGACCACGTGCGCTCTCCAAATATAGTCAATGTGGCATCGAGTGTTCTGGGGGAAAGTTCCTATTCGGTAAGTAGCCGTGTAGATGAACAAAGCTTGTATGTTATTGTTCGGATGCTACTGGGAGAAGTTTCAGTCTGTACAAAGGTCCGGCGAGTATCCATATAGGCTTATAATTTTGTTCGATAGCAATGTATGTATACAGATACTTGTGCGCGAGTGCCTCTGTGTGTTGTACTAATAATTGAAAGTAAACACACATATTCAGTTGTGTTCACACGTTGAAGTAAACTTCCAATATTTCACCGGAAAATGTGTACATGTGCAACGTGGATATTCATAAATACATTCATATGCACGAATGTGTATCTATATAAATTTATATATGTACATGT